>NW_028254655.1:0-115000 GCF_964263255.1 Lissotriton vulgaris
TTCTAGCCAGTCCCAAACTTCAGATGGGGCCTCAAAGAAGCGCGTGCCCTCCTTGGTGACCACTCAGATGCGCGAGGGGAACAGCAGGGAGTAAGGTAGGTCCAATTCCCGCAGCGGTCGCTTCACGGACATGTACGTGCTCCTTCGCTTCTGCACCGTCGCTGTGAAGTCAGGGAAGAACATCACTCGGCTGTTGCCCACCTTGAGATCCGTCAGTTTCCAGGTTTCGCGGAGCACCACGTCACGGTCCCCGTAGTTAAGGAGCTTAAAGAGGAATGGGCGAGGCTGTGTCCCCGGACGCTGTGCCTGCGCCAGCACTCTGTGCGCTCTCTCTCAACTACAAAATGCTCGGACAGCGTCCCAGGTGGCAGCAGCTCCTGTAGCCACCGCTCTGTATATTTCTCAGGGTTCTTCCCCTCCTCTCCCTCCGGCAGTCCAACCACCCTGACGTTGTTTCGCCGGGAGTGCCCTCAGCACGATCTTCTAGCGCCTGGCCCCTATCTACCAGATCTTGGAGCGCTGCGGCATGGCTGCGCACCACGGACTGCAGTTCTTGGACAGACTGGCGTTGGACGACGATCGCCTCTGACAATTTACGATGATCTGCATGCAGCAGCGTAAAATCCGACGTGACATTGTCTATCCGCGCTTCAAGGGATGTCTTGGTTTGCGCCAGGGTAGTTCCAATGTGTTCCACCGCCGCCAGTACCGTGTCCATCTTGGCTGCCAGCGTCATCGTGAGCTCCGAGTCCTCCCTGTTCCTCTCCAGTGTTGGGCCCATGTCTCCCGCCGCCTGCTGCTGCTGCTTCGGCTTGTCCCTTAACCTCCCTATCGCCAGCTGCTGCGCCGTGGGCATTAATGTGCCGGATCGGTGTGCCAGTCTGCGAAGAAGGGGGGGTTCCCGTCCCGTCTCGTTCCGCCGTCGCAGCCGCCTGAGGGGATCCACTCAGAACCAGTCGCCTCTGCCGGTCGGTCAGCACCGGTTGACCACTGCGGGTACTTCCGTCCTGGCTGGCACAGTCACTATTATCCTGCGCTCCCCCACAGTTGCTCGCCACCGCTTTGTGGGCACTTTTGCGTGCGTGACTCGCGCCTGCCTCCGGGTCCGTGCCTGGGGTTGTTGCAAGAGGTCCCCCCCACTAGTTGTCAGCTCAGTCCTGGGGCAGGGGTGTGTGGTGGTCCCTTGCATCTCTGAGACTGTGTGGGATGTGGGGCAGCGCTGGCCAAAGCTGCTCACGTGTCGCTGAGCGATGCGCACCCAGTGGAAGTGGACCACCACTGCTCCGTTTATGCTGTAGTCCCCTGGCTTCTCCGCCACTCAGTTGGCCCCGGCCCGCAATGCCCCCTGCACGTGGAGTCGCTCAGGTGCTGCAGTACTTGCCCAAGTCATGCTGCTACTTCGCCGCCATGGTCCGCGGGGGTATTCAGGAAGGGGGGCATCCCCTCGAGTAAATTTCAGCCCTGCGCTCAGGCCAGGATGCGGGGTGGCACCTGAGGGTCCCCCTCCAGCCGCCGGTGCCCCTTGCAGTTAGCGTGTTATCTGTTGTCAGTACAAATGAGGAGCGGGTAGTGCAAGTCAGTATGTCCCGCTGGCCGCCATTTTAGGGTCAGGCAGGGAGGAATCACTGGGAGGTGCAGTTCTTCACAGATGGGGTCACCCACGTCCGGTGTGCCCGCGCACCATCCAGGGCGCCTACCAGTAGTCCGCCGTGTGTCCAGCATCATATAAGCACGAAGGTAAGCCGCCGATACTGCTTAGAATCGCACGTTAGGAAAAGTGAAATCGTTCTGGCTTTTATAAAACGTAAATTCGAAATGTTGCTCTTTATTTTTAGAACAACAAGATATTATCCAGCGCTACAGATAAACGCGATTCTGCAGAACTGTGCTCATTACAAACAAGATACTATTTAAAGGTATACTCCATACTTTTTGTAACAATATATGAATAGTAGAGTAACTGCCCACTATGGCTATAAAATGGGTTATTTATCCTGCAATTTCATATGTCCGTAGGCAGCCGTCGCCTTTGAATTGCAGACCCTGACAATTTACGTGAATGCTATGATACATCATTAAATAAGAGCTGTAAGGATCGTATTCAGGTAATAAGGAACGCGCTACTAAATGAGAATGTTTAAATTTTAAACTAGACCAATCTCCTGAAGTGAGTAGTGAGTACACCAGCAAAGAAGAGATACCAGATAAAACTATGCGCTATAAAAGTAAAATAAAGACAAACTGATACTAAGGTCTGAGTTAGAACCCTATAGACAAGTATTTAAATTAAATCAGCAGCTTTTTTCTGTTTATCCCCTGAAGGTCCTTCGATATCACAGCATTGAAAAAACTAGAAGGTTTGCTGAGACTTTTAGACTACATAAAGCCCAGCTGTACAGAAAGCCTTTTTATTGCCTATTACATATGTGTTGTAAGTATGATCACCTCATAAGTTTCCTTATGATACAATGATACAATATATGATAGCCTAAATGGAAAACTAGACCATTAGAGTAAACCTCAGCCATAATACCTGTTGAGAGTAAGTATGTCCCTAGATAATGCCAGAATGATGGATTCTCTTCAAAGAATGTCTCTTTCTTTTTTTCACCACTTTACATCTATTTTATCTGTTACCTTTACTATTTCGGTTTTTTAACAGTGATGGATAATCTCTAGGGCTAAGATGCGAATCCATATATGTAATATGGCCTTATAAGTATTAGGACCTATCTGCTGGCCATATATACTGATTTCAATGTATATACAACAGTCACCTATCAAGTACAGACTGATGGATACAAAATGAACTTAAACATGTATTATATGAAGAACTTTTATTGAGTAATAATGTGACTACAGTTTCTGAACTATGAAATCAAATTGAATATGACACATGAGCTGCGTATGTAAATAACATGATGTGCTATGTATATTTTTTATGTAAATATTGACCTAGTCTCTCCTAGTATTAGTGTAAATATATTCTGTAACTTATAAATGTATATGTAATGTAATGCAACCATTGTATATAATATGTAATATATATATTTATATATTCTTTTTCTGTATTTTTCCTTTAGTGTATATTTTGTTACATGTATGTGCGAAAGACGGTCACCTGATGAAGGCAGATTGCCGAAACACGCGTAGTCAAAAACCACCGCTTTGCCTACTTTAAAAGAATATTGACCGGTTTTAGTGTGATTTGTTTAGGTCTATGTGTTGTGTATATATATGTGTTTCTCTCTACGTGATCTCTGAACTAATAATATTTGGATGATGAGCTAAAAACCAAAAAAAGGAATAAATGTCTATAAAAGAAATCTGAAACAAAATATCATTATGAAATAAAAATGTTTTTTATATACAACTAAACTCTGATCTCATATATGTAATTCATAGTCGCAATTTTTTGGTTTACTTACAAAGGAGAGATTTGGCAGTTCTTAATTGAGTGTTTTGCTATAGTTTTTCATTTTTCCAATGATACTATTTCCCTACGTATAGCAAACTAAGTATTTGTAGGGGTCCCCTGTTTTCCAAATAATCCAGCAGGTATAAGACATGCAATCAAGACAAATAAATCATGGGGCATCAAAAGGTTCATAACCCAAGGGTGGAACGAATGGCATGACGGGTTTGTACGATCAGGGAGGGGGTGGGGGGCGGTGGGGGGGTACAAAACCCTGAATGGCTAAACTAAGAATTCAATCTATTAATATTTGCGGCCTCAATGACCTGAAAAAAAGGCAAAGAGTAGTGGTGGGATTAAAAGCAACAGGGGCTAACATTATATGTCTCCAAGAGACACACGTGGAGGGGTCACAACGACAAATTCTTAAAACCCTCGGGTATAGGTTGATAATAGCCTCAACGCAGGTAACAAAGACAATGGGGGTGGCTATCCTGGCAATGGGAGGAGGAGTACAATTCACCAGATCAGCAGCCACTAGGTTTGGCCGATGGGCAATCACAGAATGTCAGCATAGTAACAGGAATAAACTTTCTATATGTTCTATATACGGTAACGTCACAGACGATCCAGATGTATTGGAATTCATCACTAATGAATTAGCTCACTGGCCACTACCACTGATTGTCTGTGGCGATTTTAATTTGAATTTACAGTGTGATTGGTCACCAGAGTCTGGATTTGTTTATAGTGGGAGAAAACTGAGGGTATATCGAGCTCTTAAAGAATTGTGTACTACTCATAGTCTGCGGAACTGCTGGCAGGCAAAGCATCCTAAGAATCCAGGATATACGTTTTTCTCCAACCCACATGCCAGATTTGCCAGGTTAGATTATATATTTGTGACTAGTACCATGATCTCAAAACCCACAATAGACAGATTGCCACGAGTCCTATCGGACCATAATCCCCTAATTATAAGTATTGATAGTGGAGGAATACACAATGACCCGAGCATTTGGACGTTCGAGAGGGCCCTGCTCCTAAATGAAGAGCACTGCTAACTTATGAGTAAATGGATACCCGAGTTCTTACAGGATAACCTTGGTAGCACGTCAATAGAAACAGTTTGGGACACCCTCAAGGCAGAAATAAGGGGAGAAACCCTACGGTTCTCGTTAAAATCTAATAAAGAAGCTAAATTAAAAATGGGTATACCTCAGAAGAAATTGGCGGAAGCAGAGGAGGGACTTATAAGGGTGGTGCAAGAAGGACAGGACATTGAGGGGGCACTAAGGGTGGTGGCAGTTGCTAAAAAAGAATATTACTGATATTTTTACAGATAAAGCAATATGTAAGGCTACAATGAATAGAGAGAACACATATGAATTAAGCGAACAAGTGGGGCATCAATTGGCTGTTGCAGCTGGGCTAATACAATCAAAGAGATTAAAGATCCTAATAATGGTCTTAAAAATGACCCTAAAGAGGTAAGAGCTGCGTTCCAAAAATATTATCAAGAACTCTACGAAGAAACAAATAAACAACAAGATGAGATTGAGAAATATCTAGATCAGACTTTAACCCTAAAGCTCCCACAGCAAGATCAAAATAGTCTAGACGAAATACCTCAATGGGAAGAAATGTTATTGTCAATAAATAGTCTGGCCACAGGGAAGGCAGCCGGGCTAGACGGAATACCCATAGAGTTTTATGCTAAATTCAATAAACCATTAAAAGGGTTTTTAAGTGAGCTAATCGCACATGTCTTTCAGGGAGGGCATCCGCCGGGGTCATGGGCTTGGGCTAAAATCGTAGTGTTCCCAAAGAAAAATAAATATGCTACAGAACTAGGATCCTATCATCCAATCACCCTAATAAATTGTGACTCTAAAATATATGCGAAACTGCTACCCAGCCGACTCGCGCCAATCATCCATGAAATAGTTTCAGGCCTCAAGCATGGGTTCATCCCAGGAAGATCCACCACCGATCATGTGCAGAGGGTAATTACACTCTTTGAAATTGCCGAGTTAGCAGGAGACCCTATGGCACTCATATTATTAGACGCAGAGAAAGCCTTTGATAGGGTCTCCTGGCAATATCTATGGGCGGCAATGCTAAAGAGTGGAATAGGGAAACGATTCATAAACGCTATTCGTATGTTATACACAAACCCTGAGGCAGTAGTAATGGTGAATGGGGCAATGTCAGGAATAATTGATGTAACCAGAGGGACAAGACAGGGTTGCCCTTGTTCCCCCTTATTATTTGCAATCTTTATCAACCCGTTTATCCGCAGCCTCGAAAACAATCAGGCAATCCCACCAATAAAATCCCAAAATGGCGTCACAAAGACTTTAGCCTATGCGGATGACATCGCGCTGGTTACAAGTGATCCAAGCGAAGCAGTAAAAGCAATGGAAGAAGAGGCTAAAAAATGTGGGAACATTTCTGGGTACAAGCATAACCAGGATAAAACCCAGATAGTTATCAACAACAAAAGTACATGTAGGGATGATCGGGTAGTAGAGAGTGCCACATATCTGGGTGTTATCATCACTGCCAATCTGGATAAACGGGTTAAGGTTAACATGGACCTGCTTATAAAACAAACGGAAAAGGATCTCAATAGATTACACAATCTTCATCTAACTATAGTGGGCAGATGCAATGCGATAAAAATGCTATTTTTCCCAAAAACTGTTGTACCATTTTAGGACAATTTGTTTAGAGTTTACGCCACAGGTGTTCTCTCAATTCATTTGGGGATATAGAAGATCGCGTAGGGCCCTCAGATTCATCTCTCTCCCGAAAGATAGAAGCGGCCTCGCCCTGCCTAATTTTAAAATGTATTGGTGGGCCACGATTTTGAAATACTGTAATGTGTTATTAACCCCAAAGGGGAATTCTAGACAAGATGGAGATATACCAACACCACTGGAACTCATTCTGGGCAATGAGGCTAGTGAGTATCTAAAGCGGCATACATACAATTGCTACTTTAAAAGAGTACGCTTCAAAACCTTTATAGGTATATACATAGCCTGGAATAACATCCGTAAACTCTTGGGAATTGGTAGATTCTCCCACTATACTACTCTTTCCAGAAATAATAATCTCCCGGAGATTTTTAACAATACATGTATGATTAAATGGCTACATGCAGGGATTACCCGGTGTGGCTGTTTTTTTTCTTCAACAGGGCATAAAACATTTGAAGATATAAGAAATGAATACACACTAGATCAGAGAGAATTCTTGAAATTTTTGCAAGTTTGAGATTTTTTAATAAAGAAAGGGGGCGGACGATCCAAATTTCAGAGAATTCAGACCATTGAAATAATAAATAAAACTTTTAAGGTTGGTGAAATTTACGATTGCCTGGTCTCCACACTCCCTGATGACATAAATAAATTCATCACTAAATGGCAGGACAAACTGGGGACGACAGCGGAGACAGGTCTGAGATCTTACGAGCTATCACAATCACTATTAATGTCGGCTAGACTATAAGCCCAATATTATAAAACATTTTTTCAGCTGTACTATACACCAAACCGGATAGCCAAATGGGGATCCGGTAAAGGCACTGAGTGCCCACGGTGTGCTTTATATGAAGCTGATACTATACATATATTTGCAACATGCGATACATTACGACTATTGATTAGGGACATCTCTAAATTTCTATCTGAAATTTTTTATGTAAGAATCGAAGTCACAGTGGGAGAAATAATGTTAGGTATAAATGGAAATACCCAACCAAATTATATGCAGGGGTTGATATTTATTTCTATGGCAGTATTCAGAATATGCCTGGCTGGATGTATGACGTTACAACGCATACTTTTACTCCGCATACCATTACAACGCGGTATTCACAACGCATACCATTACAACGCATAGCGCTTTGGGGTGCTGGATAGTGGTAAGTATAATTTACTATTCTAACTCCAGTCCCCGTGGACCCTACGGAAGGTGTTGGATAGTAAATTAAACTTACCTCTTATCCTAGAGCGCCCCCCAGCGCAATGCGTTGTAATGGTATGCGTTGTAATGCCTGCGTTGTAGTGGTAGTGCGTTGTAAAAAATGCGTTGTAACAGGTGCATACCGCCTGGCTTCGGCATGGCTGGACCCAAACCAACCGGCATTCCAACAATGGCAGGCGCAACTACTAGCCGCATACAGCTTAGAGATAGGCATGTATAGAAGGAAGGGGCGGAACAAGAGGAAAAGGGGGCTGGAAATCTGGGATCCCCTGTGGCAATGGACACAAGGCCTAGAGTCTCGAGAGTAACGCCTAACTTGTATGGATAAAACCACAGAAGGAGAAAGGCTGTGATTGTATAATGGGGACATCACTAGCGCAATATGAATTTTTGATGCATTATAACATATCTATTTGATTTTCTAATGTAATACATATGATGTTATAAATATACCTGACGTGTGTAAATACAAAAGAAATATAATGCCTGGGGTGAGGCGGGGGCGCAGGGTGGGGTGTATGTATATGGAAAAATGTTGCAATAAAGACTATTTAAAAAAAAAGAGAGAAGAAGAGGGTTTGTTGTTTGCTGTCCTTGTGGACCAGTCCCACACTCAATCTACCTATCACAGGAGCACCCCGTGTCCTGGTGAGTGTGAAGGTTACCCCCACAGCCCGACATTCAAACCACTCGTTTGGTGTTTTGCCGACGTCTGGATGAGTGGGTGATATATTGAGTCCATGAAGCATTGTGGTTCCTGCAGATCACCCCTTCTCATGACAAGTAAGGAAACTGCAGAAACACGTTTGAACAGGTCTGTGTGTGCCTCATAATCCACATTACTGCAAACAAAGGCAGTGTGCCAAACGTTCCAGATATTACTAGTAATAACCGATTTTAGCTGTCCACTGCATTGATTTTTTAAAAAAAATTAAAGCGAGAAAAAACAAGTAAGGCAAAAAGTCATCCTTGAATAGTTATTTTAACGCCATCAATTATGACTGCAATAAAGATGGCGAGAAGAGCTTCTTGATGAATGATTCTAAATAGTTCTATAGATGCAAACAACGCAGGGAGTGCAGCTAAGAGCTATCTAGAACATTCTCCAGAGCTTATCAAAATGTAATATAACTAGGCATTCTGTTATATTCTGGTCTTCTCCTTCCCTGCTGCTCAGCCTGTGTGTGTGATGTCATTAGAATGTTCGTGTATGCATGGTTTGAATGTGTGGTCAGTTTGAGTGAGTGAGGCTGAGCAGCTGGATGCTGCTCCCGGTGGGGTCTTCCTTACTACCTAACTTATAACTAATAAACCTACTTAAGAAAACCTACGACTATTGGATTTGCTTACCTCCCAAAGTACTTTCTTCAATGTAACAGTGGCGACGATCGTGAAAGAACTACGCGTGCAGGAACTACACTTGAAACTTGATGATACTACAAAAATTATTGCCAGTATACAGTGAGAAAAAGATTAACAAGACAAGAAACGCTTTTGATACCCCAACGGTGTCATGTTACATCTGACAGCCTACTGAAGACATCCATAAAGGTATGTTTCGAGCGTTGGACTTTGTGTGGCCTATTTGGTTTTAAACTTGCAGATTTAATTAATTATTGGGGCCGTCGGAATTTTACATCAAAGACCGAGCCTCAGCGTGAAGCAGTAATGGACATTGCGTGGCTGGTATGCCTGGAAATCTATTGCCATATGTAACGTACTGTGCTTTGCCTACCGTAATCTTCAACGGTCGTTTTCTTCAGCTGAAGACCTACTTCTTTTTCGGCTGTGTGCTGAATGATGACTCAATAGAATATTACCACGATATCGGTGATTCTGTAGAGCGCATCGTCATCTATGGACACACCTCTCCTCAGGTCACGACAGCGTCACGAAGGGTCAAGTTCACGCAATGTTGATGCGCACGTACGTTCATCATAGTCAACAACTATCATGGCAGCGTCATGGAGCGTCGAGATTACGCCTGACTGAGCGCTTAAGTCCTGCCCTCATTGTGCTCTTGTCCTCTCAGTTATACAGAGCGGATTTCCCAAGTGTTTTCAAGAGGAAGGTACTGTTTCACTGTACATTTTAACATGGATGAATTTTTGAGACTACCACACAAGTTTTGATGTTCCCCTCGGGTGAGAGATCACTCACCGCAGCTGTCTTCTTTGGACTTTCCAACATTACGATTTCGATATTATTCACCTTAGTATTGGGCACGTTTGAAGTACTGCATTTTAGTTTCTTTTCCAACTGCGCCACCTAGCGTTTATTTTTCATCATTGCACTTCTACAGGAAAATATTATCCACACGATTTAGAAACTGTATATTTAAATCTTTGAGTGTTATTTCTGATGCATTATTTCACGTCCCTTTGTGAAACTTTGGTCCGCATGAAGTTCTTAACAAATGTTACTTGCCTTGCTGGAGAAATGGAGCGGTTTATCGTGACAACGGTGTCTACTTTTATTATTTTAATTTATGTTGTTGCCTTCAAACTTGTAGCTTATGCATATAGTTGTACCTACTATGTTGTGCTACAATTTATGGAACTGCTGCAAATTGTTATTCCCTTATATTTTGTTGATATGGACGTCACATAATCTGTACCATGTTTTATTTTGGTGTGCATTTCGGGTAGTCATGGAAGTCATGTACCCTGTGCAGAGTCGAGGAAGTGCTAGATCTTTCTTTTATTGTAGTGAACCACATATGTGCTCAATTTATTTGAGGTATTCATTTCTATTTGTATTTGCTTTAATTGCTTGAGCCATATAAGTGCGCAATTTGTGTTGGGGTGCTCAATTTAATTTATTTCTGGTGATTATTTGTAGGAGCGTTTGATACTGCCATATGTTTTCGAACAACTTTTGGTAATGCTCCATTTTTTTGTACTTAAGGTGATGAGTATTGTTGATGCTCTACGTTTTTGATGAACCACGTTTTCTTAGTGCTCTATTCCAATAGAGGAGTTCACATTTTTACTGTGAGGAGTCGTGCAGGGACTACATTTTCTTTTATTGTATTGAACCACTTTTGTGCTCAAAATGTTTTGAGGTGTTCAATTCCATTTTGAATTTTCTGAAGATTAGTTTTTCCAGTTTGGACTTTTAGAGTGTATCTTTTGCGGAGCCACATAGGTGCTCATTTTTGAGGCGCTCCATCCGTTTCAGGTTTAATTATATGGGGCTGCAGAGTGCTCAGTTCTGTTCATGCTCAGTTTTATACATGATTTATATTGTTGAACCACGTCAGTGCTCTATTCAGTTAGAGGTGTTCATTTATACAGAGAGCCACTGGGGAGTCATGTACCCCTTGCACTGGATGTCATGTAGCCTTTGAAGTGTGTTTTTCCTTGCTTTGTGTTTGAAAAGTAATTTACCTGTGTGTTTTAGGGAGTCATATACCCCATACCATTTGTTCTACCCTGGTAGTGTTCTATTGTAGACTGTGTTGTGCGGTGTGTTGCTTAGCTTAGAACTGCTGCGTCCTATCTTTGTTATTCTTTGGGGCGCCATTTTCATTTAGTTTGGTTCCCTGTTTATTGCTTTTCGTGACAGTCTGGCCAACTGGCATGATTTGTGATATTTAGGGCTTTGTTTTGTGATGGGGGATGGTGGTTATGTGAGGTCTGATTTGTCAGGTTGAATTGTTAAATGATGTTTTTGCATTGGTTTTGTGCGAGGTGATATTATGCCTCTTTTCATGTTTTGTACAAGAATTCCTATATTATGCTATATTGCTATTCCATAATTTTTATTTGTAGTCATTCATTTATTTTTGTTAACTGCTTATTTGAAATCCTGACCTTGTCATCGACAGGGCATACTGTATTTATTTTCTCTTGCTTTCTTTTGTTTTCATTGTTTTAAAGGAGGGAGATGTGTTATATTCTGGTCTTCTCCTTCCCTGCTGCTCAGCCTGTGTGTGTGATGTCATTAGAATGTTCGTGTATGCATAGTTTGAATGTGTGGTCAGTTTGGGTGAGTGGGGCTGAGCAGCTCGATGCTGCTCCCGGTGGGGCCTTCCTTACTACCTAACTTATAACTAATGAACCTACTTAAGAACACCTACGACTATTGGATTTGCTTACCTCCCAAAGTACTTTCTTCAATGTAACAGATTCTCATAAGTATAAGGGAGGCTGCATGTCAGCAAAGCAGTTGTATGTTCATGCGTTGCTCAAGTTTTCATGAATGTTGGACTTGGTCCTTTTTGAAAGGTCATCCCTAAACTTTTTGCCTTTCTCCTAGCCTTTTTTCTGACATGGTGTTGGTGGTTTAAGGACTCTGGGCACTTCAGCACTGCTGTCCAGTGTAAAGTGTGTGTGCTCTCCGTGATAAATATGGTAAGATTGGGCTACACCTGTTTGGCCTATTTAATTTACCTGTCGGTCCCTTGTAAAGTGGTATCTCAGATACCCAGGGCTGGTAAATTAAATGCTACTGGTGGGCTTGCAGCGCTGATTGCGCCACCCACCAAAGTTGCATTGCAAACCTATCTCAGGCCTCTGCCATTGCGGGGCCTGTGCGCGCAGTGTCACTGCCACTGTGACATGGCACCTAAAGTGTGTGCCATGTCTGTGACCCCCCTTTTACTGCATGTCAGTCAACCCTAAGGTAGGCCCTAGCTAGCCCTATGGGCAAGGTGCATTGTAGGTAAAAGATAGGACATGTATCTTAAGAGTGTGAAATGTCCTGGTAGTGGCAAACAGCCATTATGGTTTCTCACTACTGTGGAGCTGCCCTCCTATAGGAGTGCATTAGGGATTCCCTGATAAGTGTTTCAGTGGTAATTCCTGATATGAGAGGAGCAGCGTGGTCAAGTTTGGTATGTTTGAAATAGTAATAATAAATGCAATGGTGTGCGCAGATTTATTATAACTATTTTAGAAATGCCACTTTTGGAAGTTTCAGAAAAGGGGGTCGTGATGAACAGAGTGTCTGAATTAAGCAGACCACTCTTACCCAGTCCAAAGATCAGGGCGTGATCCATCACCATTATTTATCTCACTGCACCATCCCAGCTCAGAACCTGGCTATATGCAAATCAGTCTGTCCCTGGCCCAGTGCATCATGGGAACAGGGCAGACTAAACTACCAAGCCAATTCTTCACCAGAAAGGAGACAAGCTACCGGGGACCGGTTTCTGGCATTTCAGCCTTCTTCGGCCCGGCTTGCTTGAATCCTGATGGTGCAGTGAGAAAGGGACTCATGTCTGAGTATACCCTGCCACACCTATAGTGGCCAAAAACGATTCAGAAAAGGGGGTGGTGATGAACAGAGTGTCTGAATTAAGCAGACCACTCTTACCCAGTCCAAAGATCAGGGCGTGATCCATCACCGTTATTTATCTCACTGCACCATCCCAGCTCAGAACCTGGCTATATGCAAATCAGTCTGTCCTTGGCCCAGTGCATCATGGGAACAGGGCAGACTAAACTACCAAGCCAATTCTTGACCAGAAAGGAGACAAGCTACCGGGGACCGGTTTCTGGCATTTCAGCCTTCTTCGGCCCGGCTTGCTTGAATCCTGATGGTGCAGTGAGAAAGGGACTCATGTCTGAGTATACCCTGCCACACCTATAGTGGCCAAAAACGATTCAGAAAAGGGGGTGGTGATGAACAGAGTGTCTGAATTAAGCAGACCACTCTTACCCAGTCCAAAGATCAGGGCTTGATCCATCACCGTTATTTATCTCACTGCACCATCCCAGCTCAGAACCTGGCTATATGCAAATCAGTCTGTCCCTGGCCCAGTGCATCATGGGAACAGGGCAGACTAAACTACCAAGCCAATTCTTCACCAGAAAGGAGACAAGCTACCGGGGACCGGTTTCTGGCATTTCAGCCTTCTTCGGCCCGGCTTGCTTGAATCCTGATGGTGCAGTGAGAAAGGGACTCATGTCTGAGTATACCCGGCCACACCTATAGTGGCCAAAAACGATTCAGAAAAGGGGGTGGTGATGAACAGAGTGTCTGAATTAAGCAGACCACTCTTACCCAGTCCAAAGATCAGGGCTTGATCCATCACCGTTATTTATCTCACTGCACCATCCCAGCTCAGAACCTGGCTATATGCAAATCAGTCTGTCCGTGGCCCAGTGCATCATGGGAACAGGGCAGACTAAACTACCAAGCCAATTCTTCACCAGAAAGGAGACAAGCTACCGGGGACCGGTTTCTGGCATTTCAGCCTTCTTCGGCCCGGCTTGCTTGAATCCTGATGGTGCAGTGAGAAAGGGACTCATGTCTGAGTATACCCTGCCACACCTATAGTGGCCAAAAACGATTCAGAAAAGGGGGTGGTGATGAACAGAGTGTCTGAATTAAGCAGACCACTCTTACCCAGTCCAAAGATCAGGGCTTGATCCATCACCGTTATTTATCTCACTGCACCATCACAGCTCAGAACCTGGCTATATGCAAATCAGTCTGTCCCTGGCCCAGTGCATCATGGGAACAGGGCAGACTAAACTACCAAGCCATTTCTTCACCAGAAAGGAGACAAGCTACCGGGGACCGGTTTCTGGCATTTCAGCCTTCTTCGGCCCGGCTTGCTTGAATCCTGATGGTGCAGTGAGAAAGGGACTCATGTCTGAGTATACCCTGCCACACCTATAGTGGCCAAAAACGATTCAGAAAAGGGGGTGGTGATGAACAGAGTGTCTGAATTAAGCAGACCACTCTTACCCAGTCCAAAGATCAGGGCTTGATCCATCACCGTTATTTATCTCACTGCACCATCCCAGCTCAGAACCTGGCTATATGCAAATCAGTCTGTCCCTGGCCCAGTGCATCATGGGAACAGGGCAGACTAAACTACCAAGCCAATTCTTCACCAGAAAGGAGACAAGCTACCGGGGACCGGTTTCTGGCATTTCAGCCTTCTTCGGCCCGGCTTGCTTGAATCCTGATGGTGCAGTGAGAAAGGGACTCATGTCTGAGTATACCCTGCCACACCTATAGTGGCCAAAAACGATTCAGAAAAGGGGGTGGTGATGAACAGAGTGTCTGAATTAAGCAGACCACTCTTACCCAGTCCAAAGATCAGGGCTTGATCCATCACCGTTATTTATCTCACTGCACCATCCCAGCTCAGAACCTGGCTATATGCAAATCAGTCTGTCCCTGGCCTAGTGCATCATGGGAACAGGGCAGACTAAACTACCACGCCAATTCTTCACCAGAAAGGAGACAAGCTACCGGGGACCGGTTTCTGGCATTTCAGCCTTCTTCGGCCCGGCTTGCTTGAATCCTGATGGTGCAGTGAGAAAGGGACTCATGTCTGAGTATACCCTGCCACACCTATAGTGGCCAAAAACGATTCAGAAAAGGGGGGTGGTGATGAACAGAGTGTCTGAATTAAGCAGACCACTCTTACCCAGTCCAAAGATCAGGGCTTGATCCATCACCGTTATTTATCTCACTGCACCATCCCAGCTCAGAACCTGGCTATATGCAAATCAGTCTGTCCCTGGCCCAGTGCATCATGGGAGCAGGGCAGACTAAACTACCAAGCCAATTCTTCACCAGAAAGGAGACAAGCTACCGGGGACCGGTTTCTGGCATTTCAGCCTTCTTCGGCCCGGCTTACTTGAATCCTGATGGTGCAGTGAGAAAGGGACTCATGTCTGAGTATACCCTGCCACACCTATAGTGGCCAAAAACGATTCAGAAAAGGGGGTGGTGATGAACAGAGTGTCTGAATTAAGCAGACCACTCTTACCCAGTCCAAAGATCAGGGCTTGATCCATCACCGTTATTTATCTCACTGCACCATCCCAGCTCCGAACCTGGCTATATGCAAATCAGTCTGTCCCTGGCCCAGTGCATCATGGGAACAGGGCAGACTAAACTACCAAGCCAATTCTTCACCAGAAAGGAGACAAGCTACCGGGGACCGGTTTCTGGCATTTCAGCCTTCTTCGGCCCGGCTTGCTTGAATCCTGATGGTGCAGTGAGAAAGGGACTCATGTCTGAGTATACCCTGCCACACCTATAGTGGCCAAAATCGATTCAGAAAAGGGGGTGGTGATGAACAGAGTGTCTGAATTAAGCAGACCACTCTTACCCAGTCCAAAGATCAGGGCTTGATCCATCACCGTTATTTATCTCACTGCACCATCCCAGCTCAGAACCTGGCTATATGCAAATCAGTCTGTCCCTGGCCCAGTGCATCATGGGAACAAGGCAGACTAAACTACCAAGCCAATTCTTCACCAGAAAGGAGACAAGCTACCGGGGACCGGTTTCTGGCATTTCAGCCTTCTTCGGCCCGGCTTGCTTGAATCCTGATGGTGCAGTGAGAAAGGGACTCATGTCTGAGTATACCCTGCCACACCTATAGTGGCCAAAAACGATTCAGAAAAGGGGGTGGTGATGAACAGAGTGTCTGAATTAAGCAGACCACTCTTACCCAGTCCAAAGATAAGGGCTTGATACATCACCGTTATTTATCTCACTGCACCATCCCAGCTCAGAACCTGGCTATATGCAAATCAGTCTGTCCCTGGCCCAGTGCATCATGGGAACAGGGCAGACTAAACTACCAAGCCAATTCTTCACCAGAAAGGAGACAAGCTACCGGGGACCGGTTTCTGGCATTTCAGCCTTCTTCGGCCCGGCTTGCTTGAATCCTGATGGTGCAGTGAGAAAGGGACTCATGTCTGAGTATACCCTGCCACACCTATAGTGGCCAAAAACGATTCAGAAAAGGGGGTGGTGATGAACAGAGTGTCTGAATTAGGCAGACCACTCTTACCCAGTCCAAAGATCAGGGCTTGATCCATCACCGTTATTTATCTCACTGCACCATCCCAGCTCAGAACCTGGCTATATGCAAATCAGTCTGTCCCTGGCCTAGTGCATCATGGGAACAGGGCAGACTAAACTACCAAGCCAATTCTTCACCAGAAAGGAGACAAGCTACCGGGGACCAGTTTCTGGCATTTCAGCCTTCTTCGGCCCGGCTTGCTTGAATCCTGATGGTGCAGTGAGAAAGGGACTCATGTCTGAGTATACCCTGCCACACCTATAGTGGCCAAAAACGATTCAGAAAAGGGGGGTGGTGATGAACAGAGTGTCTGAATTAAGCAGACCACTCTTACCCAGTCCAAAGATCAGGGCTTGATCCATCACCGTTATTTATCTCACTGCACCATCCCAGCTCAGAACCTGGCTATATGCAAATCAGTCTGTCCCTGGCCCAGTGCATCATGGGAGCAGGGCAGACTAAACTACCAAGCCAATTCTTCACCAGAAAGGAGACAAGCTACCGGGGACCGGTTTCTGGCATTTCAGCCTTCTTCGGCCCGGCTTGCTTGAATCCTGATGGTGCAGTGAGAAAGGGACTCATGTCTGAGTATACCCTGCCACACCTATAGTGGCAAAAAACGATTCAGAAAAGGGGGTGGTGATGAACAGAGTGTCTGAATTAAGAAGACCACTCTTACCCAGTCCAAAGATCAGGGCTTGATCCATCACCGTTATTTATCTCACTGCACCATCCCAGCTCCGAACCTGGCTATATGCAAATCAGTCTGTCCCTGGCCCAGTGCATCATGGGAACAGGGCAGACTAAACTACCAAGCCAATTCTTCACCAGAAAGGAGACAAGCTACCGGGGACCGGTTTCTGGCATTTCAGCCTTCTTCGGCCCGGCTTGCTTGAATCCTGATGGTGCAGTGAGAAAGGGACTCATGTCTGAGTATACCCTGCCACACCTATAGTGGCCAAAAACGATTCAGAAAAGGGGGTGGTGATGAACAGAGTGTCTGAATTAAGCAGACCACTCTTACCCAGTCCAAAGATCAGGGCTTGATCCATCACCGTTATTTATCTCACTGCACCATCCCAGCTCAGAACCTGGCTATATGCAAATCATTCTGTCCCTGGCCCAGTGCATCATGGGAACAGGGCAGACTAAACTAGCAAGCCAATTCTTCACCAGAAAGGAGACAAGCTACCGGGGACCGGTTTCTGGCATTTCAGCCTTCTTCGGCCCGGCTTGCTTGAATCCTGATGGTGCAGTGAGAAAGGGACTCATGTCTGAGTATACCCTGCCACACCTATAGTGGCCAAAATCGATTCAGAAAAGGGGGTGGTGATGAACAGAGTGTCTGAATTAAGCAGACCACTCTTACCCAGTCCAAAGATCAGGGCTTGATCCATCACCGTTATTTATCTCACTGCACCATCCCAGCTCAGAACCTGGCTATATGCAAATCAGTCTGTCCCTGGCCCAGTGCATCATGGGAACAAGGCAGACTAAACTGCCAAGCCAATTCTTCACCAGAGAGGAGACAAGCTACCGGGGACCGGTTTCTGGCATTTCAGCCTTCTTCGGCCCGGCTTGCTTGAATCCTGATGGTGCAGTGAGAAAGGGACTCATGTCTGAGTATACCCTGCCACACCTATAGTGGCCAAAAACGATTCAGAAAAGGGGGTGGTGATGAACAGAGTGTCTGAATTAAGCAGACCACTCTTACCCAGTCCAAAGATCAGGGCTTGATCCATCACCGTTATTTATCTCACTGCACCATCCCAGCTCAGAACCTGGCTATATGCAAATCAGTCTGTCCCTGGCCCAGTGCATCATGGGAACAGGGCAGACTAAACTACCAAGCCAATTCTTCACCAGAAAGGAGACAAGCTACCGGGGACCGGTTTCTGGCATTTCAGCCTTCTTCGGCCTGGCTTGCTTGAATCCTGATGGTGCAGTGAGAAAGGGACTCATGTCTGAGTATACCCTGCCACACCTATAGTGGCCAAAAACGATTCAGAAAAGGGGGTGGTGATGAACAGAGTGTCTGAATTAAGCAGACCACTCTTACCCAGTCCAAAGATCAGGGCTTGATCCATCACCGTTATTTATCTCACTGCACCATCCCAGCTCAGAACCTGGCTATATGCAAATCAGTCTGTCCCTGGCTCAGTGCATCATGGGAACAGGGCAGACTAAACTACCAAGCCAATTCTTCACCAGAAAGGAGACAAGCCGGGCCGAAGACGGCTGAAATGCCAGAAACCGGTCCCCGGTAGCTTGTTTCCTTCCCAGTATAAGAATTGGCTTGGTAGTTTGGTCTGCCCTGTTCCCATGATGCACTGGGCCAGGGTCAGACTAATTTGCATATAGCCAAGTTCTGAGCTGGGATGGTGCAGGGAGTTAAAAAACGGTGATGGATCAAGCCCTGATCTTTGGACTGGGTAAGAGTGGTCTGCTTAATTCAGACACTCTGTTCATCACCAACCCCTTTTCTGAATCATTTTTGTCCACCATAAGCGTGGAAGTGTATACTCAGATGTGAGTCCCTAGCTCATTGCACCATCAGGATTCAAGCAAGCCGGGCCGAAGACGGCTGAAATGCTAGAAACCGGTCCCCGGTAGCTTGTTTCCTTCCCAGTATAAGAATTGGCTTGGTAGTTTGGTCTGCCCTGTTCCCATGATGCACTGGGCCAGGGTCAGACTAATTTGCATATAGCCAAGTTCTGAGCTGGGATGGTGCAGTGAGCTAAAAAACGGTGATGGATCAAGCCCTGATCTTTGGACTGGGTAAGAGTGGTCTGCTTAATTCAGACACTCTGTTCATCACCACCCCCTTTTCGGAATCACTTTTTGAAGTTGTCATTTCTGTGTGTTATGTGTCTGCCTGCCTGATGTGAATTGCATGTCTGGCTTTTGAGTGACAGGGGCTGGTGAGGTGGGCGTGGCTCCACGAGGGGCAGGGTGAGTCAGCGCTAGGCTGAATGGGACATCTGCATTTGGAGTTTTTGGGAGGAGAAGTCCCTGGTCCCTGAGGATTGTGCCTGCCCTAGTTAATGCTGGCTCCGCCCCCTTGTGGTGTGTCTGATGACGAGCCCCGACCTAAGAATGGAGAAGAGGAGCCCTGTCAACAGAATGCTCCAAATCCCCCCTGAACCAGTTGCAACTGGTTCCCCTAAAGCCCGGTCCTGCAGACAAAGGAAAAGGTGATATAAATATAGGGGCTGTGACCCCATGAAAGGTGTGCTTGCTTTGACACTGGTGGCTGCTGCTGCTGGACTCCAGGAGGAACCGCCACGAGGCACTGCCTCCCTGCTGGAGGGCCCTGTGTGCCGGCCTACCTGAGCCCAGCTTTGTGCCACCTGACCTTTACCCTGGACCTAGCACCTTGTGTAGCACCTCTATTGTGGATTTGCAGCCCTGAGCTGCGACCTGGAGCTACCCCTGCACAGCGTGGGGAGTGGGTGCCCACCCCGCGTTTTTGCCAGGTTTCATCGGCGGGTGCCCACCCCGCGTTTCTGCACCTTGGAGCAGCGGGTGCCTACCCCACATTTGGTACTGTTGGTGGGAGCCCACCCCGCTTAAATCATTGGTTCCAAGTGGGTGCCCACCCCGCATTACTGCCGTGAAGAGGAGCCGCAGCCGCATCACCAAGATCGGCCAGGAGGAAGTCAGGCGTTCGTGCCTGGTTGGGGCATAGCCTGCTACCCCCAAGCCGGAAGGAGAATACAGGTGGGAGCCCACCCCGCACTGTACGGTTCCGGAGGAAGCCCGTGATCCAGCGGGGCTCCCATGAGCTGGTGGGAGCCTGCACCCTCACGAAACCATCTGAAGAGGGCCTTGTGGAGCGGGGACTGCGCTGCTGGAAGGAGTCCCGGGGAGTCAGAGGAACCCAGAGGAGCCGGCCATATGCCCCGGTGAGTGAGGCTCAGTGCGAAGAACCTGGCTGCGGGCGGGGCTCCCTGTGAGAGAAGGGAGAAGCCCTGCGTGTGTCCCAAGCAACCGTCCTGGTGGTTTCAGCGGATGGCTGTTGTCTACGTCGCTCAGCCCCCAAGGAGTGGTGAGTGGGGCTGAGCCTCTCTTTTTCTTTTGTTGTGCTCCCCCGGGCCGCAGTGGTGAAGAGCCAGTGTCCCTTGGGATACACAGCAGCGCCACAGAGGCGGGCAGCTGCAATGTTTTTGGGGACCATTTGGTTTAGAGTCCCAGTGGGGCTCTCAGGGTAACGTGAGTACAAGGGCTGATTCATTGTTCACAGTTGCGCCGCCATAGCAGGCAACTGCAATGTTGGGCTACATTTGTTGAGAGAGCCCCAGAGCAGGGCCCCAGAGCCCAGCACTGTTTTTCCTGTTGGTTATATTTGTTTTTAGGAACCAAGTGGGGGTCCAGAGGGCACAGAAAGTGCCTGTGCCCACATTTTTACCTGCACAGCTGCACCACAATTAGCGGCAGCTGCCACGTTTAGGCCTGCGCAATTGCACACTTTTGGGATTCTGCTGCATTAGCAGCCAGCCCTGTCACTTTGGGACAGAGGGCATTTGAGCCCCAGCTAAAAGCCAGTTGGCCTGAGGTCAGTTGTAAGTTGGTATGGCTCAGGGCCCTAATGTGATTTATGTCTAAAGTACCAAATGTGATGTATGCACCCTGGTTTATGCCTCTAATGATGTCTATGCTTCTTATGAGGTTACTGCATGATGTGTTTATGCTAATGAGGTTTGGGCCTAATGTGGTTATGCCTAATGTCATGCTATGATACTTTAGGATGGTGTCTAATGCTAATGTGATAATGCTTAGGTCATTATGGTACCGGTAGTAAATGGTTATGGTTTGCATTTACTTACCTGATCTAATGGTTCTGACAGTGGCCCGATTTACCCTGTCCTGTATATAATCCCCTGTGAATATTGCCTGTGCCAGTTGGCACAGTGTAAATGTGTGATTATGTTTCTAATGTGTTTATGATAATGCAAAGCCTATTTTTATATAACCACGTGTGGAGTTTCTTTTTTGGTGTGCCTAGTGTGTTGCTGCTGTGTGTGTGTATTGCAGTATATACTAGAGTGGTCCCAGTGTATTAGTAATATTCATACAAAAGGGAGGGATGAAGAAAACAAAAGATCAACATAGCATCCAACATTTAAATAAAGAAAACAACTATTGTCCCAATGTTATTTAATCACAAAGGATATATGCATCTATGCAAAGAAACAATCTTTAGTCAACCTAACAGGGTAACTGATTTCAGAGTAAAGGTGCCCAGAAGGGGGGAAGGAGTGCGAGAGATGTGGTGGTGAAAGATCTAGTTAGAGGTGGTGACATAAAATCACAAACAATTCAGGCATATATTATTCATATGCCGGCTGGTCAGGTACAATTTCCTCAAAGTACACAGAATATAAACACAATCGCCATGAAACACATGAGTTCACAATATATTCATTACTGTTGAATGGATTGGCAAAAGTTTAAGTGTCAACGTTTCAACCCCATTGGGTATGTAGGTATCTTGAACCTTACTCATGGGGTCTTTCTCAGGAGAGGTGAGAAATGTTAAGGGCTAGGGGCACCTAAAGAGTGAGAGGGATGGCGTGTCATTACCTGACTAAGAACAGTAAAATTAAAAACAAAGTCCCAACTAGGAGGGCAAGATTGATTATTATTACCATGAGTGATAGGGCGAGGGTCTCTCACAAATCAATCGTGGAGGATGGGGGGGCTCCGTTGCTCTACATGAGGTACTCATGGGTAGGAGTGAGGCAACACCTGTATGGTAAAAGGTGTCGGTTAGCCAAAGCGGCATGTGATAGGTCAGTGATCTAAATTCAAAGTACCAATACAAACTTACTGAATGTACACAGGTGGTGACTAGGGTCCCATTAATCAGACGATTTCATCACATTCGGGCTGAGGAGTCCCGAAATGACTATTGACAGTGTTGGCAGACCTGAGTCAATCAAAGGCGACATGTAGGATGAATCTGGGGAGGAGAGGAGAAACCAGCTATTGGGTATGGCACAACTGGCATGGTGTAAGAACTAATATGCCTAAGGTAAACAGCAGCAATTAAGAAGCGATGATTCCGAAATAACGTGTGATATACAAATTATTGAAGGTGGTGGTGTGCTGATGTAGCTCGTGCCCAGGACAAAAAACTCACAGCTGGGGTGGTGAGCATGCATGGGAAAAGCGTTAAAAGTCGACTGAGACATCCGGATTGTGAAAAGGGCAGCCTCCATACACTAGATTTCAGAAACCGTGTGAGTGAAGCATGCAAAAACTGACAAAGTATCTGCTGAAAGGTGAAGTAAAAAACAGTCCCCTGCTGTCAACGAGCGCAGGGATCGCGTTGCAGTGGAAGCGACCCTGAGATTGCTGAAAGGGAGGATAGGAGTGCAGTGGGATACGTGTCCCCTTGCGAGATAAAGCTAACGTGATGGTGCAATTGTTAGCCGGCACGGTGAAATGGTGCTCGAGGGACGGCTTAAAACAAACTTCTGAAAGCTGAGGAGCCATCCATAAAGTGCGATGGAGCAAGGCAGTTCTGAAAATAATAATAGTCGTGAGCGTTGTGTGTGTCTTGCGCAAACTCTTTACACATTGCCTCTGGGATAAGCTGGATTGTTGTGCCAAGCTACCAAGGGGGTGGGCAGAGGTTATCTTCAGAGTGTAACTCCTTTGCCCTGAATAGAGTGGTGGTTTCTGCCTGGCTTTGGCGCAAGCCTTAGCCAACCAGAAATCCCATTTCTAACAATGAATATGCTGAAATCTCGACTGTGCAGACGTGTATTTGAACTTCATTTTTTCATTATCAAAATGATTAAGCATTGATTACCAAAATCAATGAGTCTGTGATTTTATGAGAAGATAATAATGGAAGAGCATGCCAATAGGCAGGGCTACTGGAGGATAATGCCACATTATGCAGCAGGGTTGACTACATTATGCAGCAGGAAAAAGCAAATTATGCAGTATAATGCAGCACATTTTGTGATATTACTACTTCCTTATTTTGACATTTTTAACATCTTAACGCTGTCTCAGTAAAGCTTTCGCTATATTAGTACCACTTTAACTCCCATTTTTGATCCGTTTGAGCTACAAGCAAAATGTTTTTTTGTTAAAGCCTGCAAATTATGCAGTTGATGATGGATTATGTGGCAAATGCTGCAGATACATAATTATGCGGAAAACACCCCAGCCACTGAAGCACAAATTTCCAGTGGCCCTGCCAGTAGGCCAAGAAGACATCTAGAAGGATAACCCTATTTTGAAAGGGAATTAACTATCTTTTACAATTTAGTGTTAAGAGAAAAGCTTGTACAACGCTTAAGCTTGGGGCATCTGCTGTACTGACATGAATGTGGACTGCCTTGGTGGTGAGATCTGCTCACATTGCACTTTAGAGAGTAAATGGAGTATTATGAGATAGGGGTCAGACTGCGATGCAGCATGCTTGTGGCCACGAACACTTGAAACTTGTGGTTTGGGCTGAGCTCAGTGTGCGTTCACTTCATTTATTGCAGGCAGATTATGTTTCAGTAATCCATAAGTTTACTTAATCAATACTTGCATCAGCTGTGTTGCTTTAAAGCAGTGGCAGGTCCTCCACTAAGGCTTTTAAGCATGTCACTAAAGGAAAAATAAAATGATGATAACTCTAAGTTATTATCATTTTATATTTTTTCCTTGTTGCAGCAGCTTTGCCGGCAGGACGGGTGGGGCTGCTCTGCTGACAGAGCAGGGGAAGGAAGGAGTGGTTTGCCCTCCCTAAAGTGCTGCATTACAACCTGGGTGGAGAACATTCCCATGACCCTATTCCCTGGCTGAGCTCTGAACTACGGGAATCAGACCAATCACAAAACGCTGCATTGCAGCGCTGTGATTGGCTCAGGGGAGCCTGGGTGCTTCCTGAGGGCTCTGTTCCGGAGAAGACTATGGAGAGAGCAGCGAGACCAGCTAGGATGTAAGTTTTTTTATTGTTTACCGCCTCTCCCCGCTTCCCCACTTCCCCCCCCTCCAAAACCCCCACCCCCGATCTGTTGCGGAAGCTGCTGCTTTTCAGATATTTTGTACTTCATTGTATGTGTGTGCAACTGAGTCTGGTAGGACAGTGGAACAGTAAGTCGCATTTCAGCATAGAGGCCCGTCACAACCACACCCGTTTTGCGAACATTCAGCACAGCAGGGTAATTATCCCTGCGTGCAACGTTCCAACGGTCGTGACGAGCTCAGCTCGTCATGAGTGCAGCTGCACTGTGCCTCATGACGAGCTGAGCTCATCATGAGCATAGAAGAGGTTAACTGGCTGAAGGGTCAAACAATATGGGGCAACTTGGAACCGCTTCACCCGCCTGGATCATCTCTGAAAGACATGAAGTCTTGGAGCAGAGTCTCTTGCATGTTAGTGCAACCATCTGCAGGCTAGCAGGTGAAAGCAATAGTCAGTCACAAGCCAGGGCCACCATCATCAGAAGGCATTCGTGAGTCAGTCACATGATAGATTTGCATCTGAAATATGGGAAAGATAGCTCTGGATGAGTCAGTCAGTCAGAAATACTTTATTCGGTTCATAGCAAAAACCATAAAAGTATACAAACATCAGAAATTATGCCCAAAATATAATACATAGTTAAAAACTTACAGTACATACACTACAATAAATGTTATCCATTAGCAAGCATTTATGAGACAAGGGAACACAACGCGGAACAGGACATTGCGTGACAGATTCTGAAATCAACTATTTACAACAGGTCCACTTGATTTTTTTCCTTAGTCTCATAGCTACAGTCAAAAAGTTCGCTACATTAAAAATTTCCCAGATATTAGACAATAGCTGAAGGTACATAAGGGCCGGTTTAACTTGTCTAAACCTTTTATTTTTAATTAGAGGTCGGATAAACTTTTTTCTAATTGAGTTAAAATATTTACAAAAAAACATAAAGTGCGTGGTGTCCATAATGGAGAATCCGTCACAAGGGCAGATCTCCAGGTCTGTATATCTAGTCCAACCTGGGCGTTCAGTTAACACCTTCGCAGCTATTGATATTTTCCTCCTGTGCTGATATTTCATCACTGCCATTGTTCATGACGAGCTCAGCTCGTCATCAGCACAGCTCCACTGTGCCTCATGACGAGCTGAGCTCGTCATGAGCATCAAAGGGGTTAAAAGGAGGTGAAATTTGCTTAACCTGAACTTGGTCAACAGAAATCTGTGATTAGCGTTATTGACCGTTCTCAAGTACAGTTCTAACTCACTGGAATTTATTAATAGCTGGTGAGCCCTTACAGATGGTTTGGTCAGCTCCTTGTCTTCTCTGTCCAGACCCTTTCTGAGCTTGTATGTTTCCTTAGCCCATTTCACATCCCCCTTAACTAAATTAGATGGCTGATCAAACAGTTCTGGACGACCTAATGTGTCAGCTAATTTTTTGACATAATTCAGCCAGGGGATGGAATTACTATGCTCAAGGGCTAAACAGTCCCTCAAAACCTCGTGATTTAATTCCAGTTCAGGGTTCAACCATACTGCAATCCATTTTAAAAGTGGTGCTATAGCTATTCGGTCTTCCAAATAATCTACCCCACATTCTTGATGAACAATATAACCAGGGGTTGATTGGGGGACCGATAAAATAGTCTTCAAAAGCTTGTCTTCTACAATCTGTAACATCTTAACATTTTTAATGCCCCATAAATCAGCCCCATACATAGCTAAAGAAATACATTTAGCATCATAAACTTTCAAAACTGCCGGTAATGGTTTTACTCCTAATTTCCGCGCAAAACCAAGTACCGCAAAAGTAGACCTGGCAAAAACATTACGTTTAGCTGCTAATTGGGGCACCCATGTGGAGCTGTCATCGAAAATAACCCCTAGGTAAGGAAATCTCGAGACCTTGGACAACACATTCCCCTCACAATGCAGGGTCTTCATTTGTCTGCCATTCTTACCCACAGCCATTACATGGGACTTCAAAAAGTTGACACTAAGGTCTAATACTTTCATAAAATCATAAAGTGAATTTAAAAGGCGTTGTAACCCTACTGGTGTGCGAGCTAAAAGAGCGGCATCGTCCGCATAAAGTAATGCCGGTATAAAAGACTTGACTGCCCTCAGTAGATCCTTACACGCCTCCCCTAATGTAGCACCTAGATCATTGATATAGAGGGTAAATCGTAACGGGGCTAGGATACAACCCTGCCTAACCCCGTTCGTAATCCCGATCTTACCCGTGCAGTTGCCCTGGCAGTCGTATCAAACTGTGGCAGTGAGGTCCCTATGCAGATCAGCTAGGAAATACACGATGGTTCATCAATTCCTAACTTTAGAAGTAAGCCCCATAATTTGGACCTGTTCACTCAGTCAAAGGCTGAGGACAGGTCCATGAATGCTATATACAGCGTACCCCTTTTGGCAAATGTGTATTTCCCGATTAGCAATTGGAGATTGAGGATTTGGTCTATTGTGCCTCGCCCTTTCCTAAAACCAAATTGCAGGGCAGAAAGGGTACTCTATTCTTCCAGTTTGTCTGTAAGTTTGCTCAAGACCACCCGGCCTAAGACTTTCACTGCAGAATCAATGAGGGAGATAGGGCGATAATTACTAGGTTCCCCTCTATTACCTTTTTTGAAAATCGGTACAATGACTGATTCAGACCAGGTAGCCGGAATACCAGATTTACATACTCTATTAAAAACATTGGTTAAAACTTTGGACCATAGCTTGACATCTGCTTTAAAGAGGTTGGCAGGGACGCCATCGGGACCTGGGGCCTTATTACTAGTCATTTTCCCGATTGCTTCTGCCACCTGTACCTCAGTGACCAATAAAGTATACGAGTAAGAAATAGGGGTGGATAAATCACCCCTTCATAAACTGATTTAAAATGAGAGAACCACTCCTGTTCCTGAATACCACAATCTAATTGGTTGTTACATGGGTCGTGAAAATAAGGTTTATTTACTACAGACCAGAATTTAGCGCTATTCTTTAGCACATCAATAGAGGTTAATTCTTCCCAGGCAACTGCCCTAATTTCTCGTCGTCTGGCTTCCACAACAATTTTGTAGGTTTTCCTTAAGAAAGCCACGTAGGACCTGTCAACTGGTTTACATTTCAGGGCGGACCTTAATTTTTGGTTGGCTAGTGAACATTTATGATCAAACCAGCCATCCCCCCTGAAGTCCTTTGCTTTACCAGGACGTTTAAGATCCGCAGCTACCCGAGTACAAATTTTAAGATAAGCATCTAAGACCTCATTATCCCCTGCTTCGGGGTCCATACATGTCTGCAACTCCATGCCTCTGTTAATTGAAAGGTTGTTTAAAAAGTCTTCAGGAACGACCCTACTCCATCTGATCCTGCGAACCTGATCTGTCAGGCAAAGATCATGCCTATCGACCCTGTTTTGGCGTTTTTCAGATTTTTTTAACTAGGTCTGTAATGCTGAGGGTTGTGGTCACTAAAGTGTGACCAAGTCACAGAGTAAGTAATGATTTTGCTCCCCAGCGTAAGGCTAATAAAGATGTAATCAATGATGGAGCAACTACCTCTACCTTTATAAGTGGGTGTCTCCTCTTCTTCCCTTTGCGGGAGCATCAGACCATGATCAGCCAAAATCTTTTCATGAGGTCTCCCTGAGCAGAGTGCTCAAAGTGGGTATCACCCCGCTCAGGGGGGCCTAATCGGTCAAATGACGAACATTCATCTGGGCACCCATGGGTATTAAAATCTACCACGTTTGGACACTTTACTTTAATCTGCTTTCAAATGCCATAGTGAGAGGGGGAGAGATACCCGATTCTTGGAAAGGGGCTGAGACTGTCACCATATATAAGAAGGGCGATGCATGTGTACGAATTATAGGCCAATTAGCCTAATCGACAATGCCCAGAAGATTTTTGCCAATCTTATAGAGGTTTCACACACACGCCTTGCTTGGGCTATTTGGTCCCTCACACCTTCCAGGAATGCACATCATAAAAGATATTTGGCTTGCTTACAATGGGAATCGAACCAGGTAGTTTTTTTCCCCATAGCTACTTTCTTATTGGCCATGTCTTTATAAAATACCTGCTGGAGCTCTTTAAAGAGTCGATTGTGTATGCTCAAGATTGGAATTTCTTATTCATTCACTCCTTCATAATTGGCCAAGGAGTTGGCATAAAGCCCATAAATCTGTAAATCTCTGACAGCAATGTTTGAATCGCCATAACATAGCTCCTACAATTAGATATTGTGAGATCAGGCAACACTGTGGCATATATTCGGTACATACACCAATGGGGCTCGGACCAATGAACCACCAGTGGGTCTTGATCACTGTCAGTAAGCTTGTCTACTATCATGTCATTTAAAAATGGCCAGAGTCTCACATCTAAAATTACAAAATCAATAACAGTTGCATGATTACCTCTTCTAAAAGTGGAGGCTCGATCCAGGTCAGACGTAGTACGTACGATACATGCCCGAAGCCCTCTGCCCACTACTATAGAGCCTAGTTTACGACCAGTTGCAGGAAAGTTTACTCAAGGTTTCCCTGTTAGTATTCTAATACCCCACTGTTCATCTTCCTCTTCTGTGACTTCGTTAATATAGGAAGAAGGTTCATAGGATGTATTAAAATCACCGGCCAGTATTACTTTTGTATTCGAATGCAAAGAGTCCAAAGCTTTTCCAAGGATGGACAGAGTGGGAGATTCAATAGAGGCCGCAGTAGATCTCACATATATCCTTAAAACTGCCAAAACAAGTCCTGATGGTAACAAGGCAATAATCCCCATTAAATCTAAGCATTTTATCTGCAACACTGTACATGACTTGAATACATTATTCTTATCTTGACGAGGATCAGGAGACCACTGATTGCCCTCCCATAATTGTTGGGGGGTTTAGCTTCTACATTATAGCTTGTAAAACCAACAACAAAGGTTTTTTGAGTTGCCCAGGTCTCTTGAAATATGCAGATATCGTGCTCACCGATGTACAATAGCCACTAAGGATCATCCAACTTAGTAGCAATACCTGCCAGGTTCTAAGATATTATATTAATACCAGCTTGTATCTGGGTACCTGCGGGACCCATTGCATGCAGATAACTTGGTCTTGCAATCAAAGATGTAGTAGTTGTGTCACCAACCCTAGTCCCACCCTCCACATTTTCCCTGTCAACATTTTCAGTTGTCCTACTCAGGCTGGTAGAAGCACAGAATAAAATTTCTCCACTATTTCTATTAGGAGACACTCTGTTATCATTCTCAACGCCCCTGCATTGCACCTCCTAGTATTAGCAAAATCGATGGGTTTATTGGTGGAGTCAACTATCATGCCTAACATTTCTGAACTAAGCGAATCACAATTACTCTGTACATGCATTACACTCAGTCAATCAACTGCATTCAGGCTTGAAGTAGAAACTGGGTGACTAGCCTGTGAAGAAAAGTTAGCAGGTTGCGGTTGGGAGGTTCTCAGGAATCTATTAGTTCCCAGTGCATTATTTCTCAAAAGGTGACATGTTCGAAGTTCAAAATTAATGAGATTCTCAGCTAACTGGCTGTCACATAAAATAACCCTGATGCAATCAAAGGTTTGAGTGTCTGAGGGACACCGTCTAGCACTCAAAATATCTGATCTAATTACAGAGAGGAACTTGCGCGTTACCCTTAGCCAGAATATTACTCTGCTAATGAACCCATCAGTATCTTCGTAGGTTGCGATCTTGAGTTTGGGCACTTGCGTCATATAGATTAGATTGTTGCAGTCTTGATTTGAGGTTCTACGGGTATAATCAATTGAAGTTATTAATGAATAGCCTTGTTAGAAATGAGGAATAGGTTCATGTGAATCACTCCGGTGAAGAGGAAAGTTTACAATAGCACCAGCCATAGCTATCTTATGCAAGTCATCATCAGTTACTCTTGTACTCATAATATTGAGAGCTGTTTGATTAAGATGCTTTATGGGTCGCACTGGGCGATTTGCAGAGGATATACTGGAGAGTTGAGGGGTTTCTGAGGACTTTATAGCACTTGAGGCAGCAGCAAGACTTTGTATCTGATCCAATCTATTTAGATCTACTGGCGCTTTCAAATAGGTTTGGTTCACTTTGGGGTTTGTAGTAGTTTGAACTGGGTCTTTGTTACAGCAGCACAACAAACTTTTTTGTTGTAGCAGAGAGACTTGATCCCCCAGGGCAACAATCATGTTGCTAAGTAGGTTCAATTTCGGTGAGAAGGTTGATAGGGATACACGCACAGTAGATATAATTGAGCCTGGTTGGCATCTATTCCCCGTGTGATCAACATAGCTGTATTCAGGCTGCGACTGTAGTAAATTTGGCCCTGAAACTTGACGAGCTGCAAACCGATTATGACAGGGAATACTCGGGGGAAAAAATGACTTCAGGAAATGGAGGGCAAAGGGTTATGGAAAGTGGTATAGCTGGTTCCTGTTCCACAGCCTTAAGCTTAGATTTAGATGATGAAGAGATTGTACTCACAGCGGATTCTATTACCGCACACTGATAGTCTAAGGCTGCAGGGCTTATTAGGTGTCTAGGGACTGCTTTCTGCAGCTTTTTAGCTTTATCCTTTTTGAACATATCCGGGACCCTTGCGGTATCACCTTTCCCTTTATCATAGACTACTGGGCTTCATAAAGACTCGACTTCTTCAATTAATAAGTCAATTTCAGCCAATGTATCAGTCTTAGGGCACACATCCAACATATGTTTTTTGTGGCCTGGTTTCCGAGGTTTCTTAGCACTGGTTTCAGCTCTAATTGAATCACCAGCTTTCCTTTTACCCATAATAGGGGTTAGCTCAGTCTGCAGCAGAAGGAAAAAGTGTTACTTACTCATCTCAGTATGAGAGGGTCCTTGGCGACCGAAGATTCCACCAGGTCCTTTCTTCCATGATAGTACGCTCCCAACCACAGTCACTAGCCACACGCTGCAATATGATCTTGGCTTATTCTGCGCCCCAGCAGCTGGTATGTATAGATACCAGATGCCAGATGTTAGAGGCAGCCCTGCCAAGTGTCACGCATCAGGCGTGACACTAACGCATTTCAGTGTGGTGGTCCGCACCACCACACTGAAATGCATTATCACGCATTATAGCGCCTCTTCAACTGCCACGTGGAGTGCTGCTAAAATGTGCATGATCGACTAAGCAAGCTGTGAGCATGGTGGCACTTCTCCCAGCATGCAGAGGCTAAGAGGTGCTCGCAGCTCTGCGAGTACTGCAGTGCTACATTCATAGTTGCCAAGGTTTTAGATTGCTATGTGTGACACATTCTTAAAATCGCTGTAATCATGAGTGACATTTCAACCACTGTGAGTGACACTTTTTCGCGAGCAAAATCAAGCAATGAAGACAAAGGAAACATATAAATATCAGAAATGACACCCATTTGAGCAGCAGGAAACTCTAAGAAATTCTTAAACCTGCTGCATATCACCAGAAATCCAAGAGAACTAACCTAGTACTCTTGTAAATGAATGGTAGTTTTGGGAATATGCGTTGCATCATTGGTACAATCAAGTACTTTTAACACGGATATTTAACCCCTCCTCAGTGTGACTTTATTGTGGTAGCCTTAATTTATTAATACCTTGTTTCTAGTAAAGTCACAACACTACACTGATGCAACTAGGTGGGGAAAAATAATGCAGCTGCCGATGACCTTCAGAAGTGTCTCTGTGTCTGTTACACTCACTGGCTCAGCCGGCTGCATGCACTCGGCTGCTGTACAGTAGCCAAGTCAGTCTGTCTGTCCCCAGTCACGACGCTGGAGGGGAGGAGCTCTCAATGCAGAACGGGTCACAGTGGTACTGCTCGGCGGGTCGTGGGCCTGCCCTAAACACCACCTGCTCAGCCTCTCCAGGACTCGGAGCATGTTTTGGAGGAGAGCTCTAGGGTTGTCAGGCGATAACAACAATAACTGGGGGGCCAGACTCGGGCACAGGCTGAGGGTGGCAGACATCCTGCTATAATGCACTTTCGTCAAGGCCCAGAGTGCCTTTCAAGTTTAACAGCAAATGATGTCTGTTTAGTAGTGTGTACAACTAAAGTTTGTATTATATTCATTAATGCATTTAAACATAAATGTTTTAAAGTTGTTACCACTTATTTATGGTGATTTGTACAACACTGTTAATCTCCATGAGCAGAATGGCTTATAAACATGTTTTTTTAATGAAGACATGCTCGCAAAACATCGCCATCTAGACACGTTTTTCAAAAAAGCACACTGACACATTAATTTCCATTGATGCACAGTGTCGATAAACCTCACTCTAAAGGACTTCGAAATACACACTTTTCCAAAACGCACGCCTCAAGCTAAGGAACTCATCAACATGCATTTACATAATACCTTTCGGCAGCGTCGCACCAACACAAATTACAGCGTGAACGGCGCTCTAGGTTGAATCTCACTGTCTTGTCTACTTTACCGTTGGGCACGGACTATGACGTCTGTTTAAGTTAGGCGCCACGTGTGTAGGCCGGGGGCGATGTGTATCTACAACACTTGCATTCAGTGTAGGGGGACCCCGCCCGACCACCTCCGGTCAGTGACGGGCAAGGATGGGCCTGGGCTTTGCCCTGGCGCGGCCTGCGTGCGTCCCGCGCAGCGGGGACTCTCCATTAGTTAAATGCCCCTCTGGGCACAAGGTAACATGACGGCAGTGCGTGAAGATGCGAGGGAGCCTGGGTGATGGAGTCCGCTAGCTAGCTCTTGCCCTGGTACATGAAAGCGCTGTATACATTCTGGATAAAGAGTGTTTTCCTAAATGTGCAGCTGTTGTGCAACCTGAGTTAAAGTGATACGTTACGCCGCGGCCCGCCAATAGCATGCGAGAGCTGGGCCCATGCCGCAGACATTTTGGGGGGTACAGTAGTCTTCTTATGACGTGGCTCAAAATCAAACTGTATTTAAACACTGCTGATGGAGGGTGTGGGGGGTATACTGGTGCCTGTGTGAGCAGTTTGACTTTTTTTCTTCTCATGGACGCCCTCTCTCTTGCCCCCTTCACCCTTCGTCTACCCCTCCCAAAGGGCACAACAGCCATTAGGTTAAAAGCGCTTTAGCCCCCTCTCCCTCCCTCAGCCTCCATGGGCTGGACTGCCAGGCTAGAGGTCAGTTTTATGAGAAGTATTCCTACGGCCCTCTTTAGTGCCTACAAGTTTGACGATGCTTCGTTTATTTTTCGCTTTCTGAACCTCCTGCGTCCCACTCTCGACCCAATGCAAGGGAGATAGATGAAAGGCAAAAAGAAACCCAGCACGGGTGCCCTGCACTCTCTGTGTACAACCAAAACCAGACATTTTAGCTCTCATTAGACTGTAAAAAGGAAATACAGTGATAACATTGAAACTAATGGACAACAAGTTTGCCCTTGAAAGTAAACAAATATGGCATTAAAACAGAAATATTAAGAGAAGATTCTTTTCTGTTGCTGTGAAGAGGTTTATAACACAAGGCATGGAAGTTAGCTATATTCAGTGCTAAAAATGGCAACATCTGCCACAGGAAATGTTTCATACAACTTAACTTATATTTGTTATATAAAAAAATCAACAACAAAAAAATATCAATGAAACTGAAGCTTATAACCGAGAGACCACAAAAACTAGTTATGATAGTTGAGCGAAAAAATGGATCATGAATTGGTATTTAATGCCATGGCCAAGGATTCAAATCCTTACTGAACCACTCTGCCTTTAATCCTTCGAAGGTTGACAAATTAGGTACCATTGACTAGCAAAAACCATTAACATCTGTCATTTGTCAGTCGTCCCAACAGAGGTACTCAGGGTAAATGTGCACTACTCAAATATACCTCACTAACAAGTTACTTACCTTCGGTAATGATACATCTGTAAAAGACATATATTAGTTATAGATTCCTTTCCTTAGAATTACCCCCAAGCGTCAGACTAGATCCGGAGAATTTTTCTACAGTAGTATCCCTGCTCGTCGGTAGGTGGTGTTTGTCGACTACGCATTCATCGTTGGTGTCGTGATCTCCAGAATGACGTTGCAGTATCTACTTAGACACAGCCCCTGCGCGCTGTCGTCAGTTATTTACACGACATTCCATGCCAGAAGCGCAGAGCCATGCAAGACACTGACCACTGGTGCACAAGACTAGGGCCCTGAAAATGGAGTCCCTTACTCTAGAAGTTAGTTCGCAGAATGAGGAGGATGGGTGGGGCAGTAAGGAATCTATAACTAATATAGGTGTCTTACAGATATATCGTTACCGAAGGTAAGTAACTTGTTCATCTGAAAGAGACTGTTATAGATTCCGTACCTTAGAATAGATACCCCAGCAATACCAACCCCAGAGGTGGATCTGCGAACTAAGTTCACACCAGAAAGTCCTGGATAACTGAACGGCCAAAGAAGCTGTCTCTCCGGACTGGACTATACAGGCAGTAATGTTTAGTGAACATGTGCAGTGAAGCCCATGTGGCTGCCTGGCAAATCTCACTGAGGGGGGACTCCAAGTCCCAAAGCAGTAGTGGCCTTTGCCCTGGTGGAATGGGCCATCAGTCTTACCGGAGGCTCCTTTTTCACCAAGGAACAGCACATTTTAATGCAAAGGATGACCCATCAAGAGTTGGTCCCCTTTTTCACAGCCCAACCTTTCATGGCGCCCACATAGCCAACAAGGAGTTGATCGTCCACCCGGAATTGTTTTGTGCGATCCAGATAAAAGGATAACGCATGTTTTGGATCCAGACGGTGGAGTCTCTCCTCCTCCTTGGAAAGATGCGGGAAGAAGGTGGGCAAAGTAATGGTCTGTCCTATGTGGAAAGAGGTACCTATTCTGGTAAGAAAAGAAGGTCTAGTTCACTAGTTCAGAGGACAACCTTGTCCGGATGGACAGCAAGGAAAAGAGGTATAAAAGACAGAGCTTGAAGCACAGTCACCGAGAGAGTAGATGTGATGGCAACTAGAAAGGCAGTCTTTAAAGTCAAGAGTCTGAGAGGACAATTATGTAGTGGCTCGAAAGGAGGACACATAAGATAAGTCAAGACAAGATTCAAGTCCCACTGGGGCATTATGAAAGGAATTGGAGTAAAAAGGTGAGTTATGTCCTTAAGAAATCTATTTACAATAGGGGACTTGAAAAGAGAAGGCTGATCAGGAAGGCGATGAATGGCCGAAATGACCAGAGACAAAGGAGGTGTGGGTCTATGACAGACATCAATGTGTGACAGGAGTCACAAAGCTTGAGGCCAGTATGTCAATAGGACATCCCTATGTGCACCAGGAGTCGAACGACTAGAAAAGAAAAGATGTCGACACATATAGAAAAAACGTTAGTCAAAATGTTACGAAGGGTACCGCTCTCTCCGGATCTGCGCTGGCTGGCGTGGAAAAAGAAAGAACTGACGTCAGCGCGCAGGGGAGGCATCTAAGTAGATACCACAACATCAATCCGGCATTCATGATCCCAACAATGAATGTGGAGTCGACCGACGCCACCTACCGACACGCAGGGGTAATGCTGGAGAAAAAGTCTACGGATCCAATCTGACGCCTGGGGGTAATTCGAAGGTAAGGAAACTATAACTAATAATCTCTTTCAGATATGTTAACATAGACATGTCAGGCATATTTTACTTGTGCACACTCACCCTGAGTCTATGTCTATGTTAACACGCAGCAATAAATCTCTCAACTACAGAAACGTTTCCTCCACAAATTGCCACTATTGCAAAAGTGCAATGTCTCTCTGCACAACATTTCCTCAGTGAATTACCTTCGTTTCCAGTGGGTGGACACTATGCAACTATACATGTGATTTTTTTTAAGCAAAAGTTGATATTTAACTGCACCCACAATGATGTCTACTCTCACCCTCTCCACTACACCCTATGCTTATGCGCAGGAGCACTAGCCACACCTTGCTTTCATCATATGGTTCCTAAACTCACACACATCACTCAAGATGTCCACTAGAGTCCAAACTTCAAAAAACATTTCACACTAAAACAACCTAAAACTTTGGTGCAAAAGCAAGCATCAGTGAGAGCTTGCTAAATGGCCAGCACCTCGTATTTGAATAGGAAAGGATTGCTTGATTTCTGGGTCCTCAGAGAGGAATGACCATCCTCCACTGCAAAGTTTGGTTATCTGAGAACCAAAAGACGATGATCCAAGATTACATTTTACTGTAGCAGATTTTATGAGTACGGCAGATGGTCTTAAACCTGTTTATTTGGTATCAGTGAATCCTACACCTTCAAGCCATTACATTATCATTTTTCATTTACGGTCCAGAATAAAAGTAGCCAACCTCACTCTAAAGCATGAGCATTACTGTAGCGCAAGAATCACTTGGAAGGAATGGTAACATTTTCCTATGTGCTTTCAGTAACCCAAAGCAGAGTATTAGCAACAGAGGAAACATGCATGGTGAAGGACAGATTTTCATGAAGAATCATAGTAATTGATATGATCTTTGCCACAGGGACTGGTGGGTCAACCATGGAAGAATACAGTAAACGTTTGCTCTGGCAAAGTTTCTCTACTGAGAAGTAAGATCTCTGGCTTGTCTGTGTTCAGGTTTAGCAAACTATGGTCCATCCACAGCAGAACAGTGTCTGAACAATAATTCAAGTTGGGCCAAAGAGCTGGTGTTTTTTGGTTCAACTTTTTAAAGGTTTAAGCAAATCTGTCCATAGAACTCTATGGATGCGGTGATTTTACCACAAAGTACCTTTGATGCGTCAAAATCCAAGTCCGAAAACAGCTGCAAAGGCGGGAAGCATCAGAAAACATTAATTATTGAGTCCCAGGGGAATGGAGGCATTAGTTCTGCCCACGCAGGAGAAGTGTTGTGTCAATTCCCTACTGTGAGGAGAAGCGATGCGTCTATTTCCAGAGGCGGTTCCTTGCTGCAGGGTAATGTGGTGAAAGTTTAGCACACAGGTGCAATGCGTGGAAATCCAGACGCCCTGGGGAAGAAGTGGCGGCCAAGCAGACGCTGCGTCAATTCTTCCAGCCGTGGACCAGTGATGTTGATTTCTTCAGCTGCGCAGCAGGGCCTGCGTCAGAGTTGGCGCGGGGGTCTCGGATGTCGGAGACACCGTGCTCTGGACTCCGGCAGCGGTGGTTATTCTGGTTGCGAACAGGCGCTGCATCGATTTTTCAGCTGCGCCATGGCGATTTGTTGGTTTTTTATCCGCACATCGTTGGTTTTTTATTCGCACATCAAGCTTGCAGCAGAAATATCTGCGCTGGAAGGGTGATGTGTGGATTTTGGGCTTTGAAGCAGCCGAACCACCTTCAAGAACCCAGAACTCGACTTGGCAACACTTGGCATGTCAGGACCCGCAGCAGAGGGGTGCAGGTGGGGCTGCGGATGAATTCTTTGATGGCCCTGAAACTTCTTAACAGGAGGCAAGCGCACACAAGCCCTTGGTGAATCTTCTGAAGCAGGATAGAAAAGCAAAGTCCAGTCAAAGGGGCAGTACTCCTTCTGACAGGTCTCCAGCTCTTCCTCTTGGCAGAGTCACCTCTTGATCCAGAAGTGTCCAAAAAATTGGGGTTATAGGTCCAATACTATACATCTTTTGGCCTTTGAAGTAGGCACACTTTATTGGAAAGTCTTTGTTGTTCACAAGATCCTATCTTGCCCTGCCTTGGCTCCAGACGCACTCCAGGGGATTGGAGACAGCATTGTGAGAGGACAGCCACAGGCCTATTCAAGTGTCAGTGACGACTCCTCCCACCACTCTAGTACAGGAAGGCCCATCAGCTTGGTGATAGGCCATAAGGATATGCAGGGCTCACCTAAGTTCTCTTTGTGTGACTCTCTAGAGAGAATGCACAAACAGCCCCTCTCAGTATATACCAGACGTTGATTTCACAGGCAGACCAAGACACAGAATGGTAAAAAAAGAAACTACCCACTTTCTAAAAGTGGAATTTTCAAACACACAATTTAAAAACCAACTTTACTAAAATGTGTATTTTTAAATTTTGAGTTCAGAAAGCCCAAACTCCAAATCTCTATTGCTTCCCAATTAAATTTACACTTGTAAGATGTTACAAGGCAGCTCCAATGATAACCTGTGGGAAAGTAAGTCATTGCAATAGTAAAAAACAAAATTAGCAGTATTTCACAATCAGGAATGTAAAACATGCCAGCACATGTCCCACCTTTCACATGCACTGCACCCTGCCCATGGGGCTAACTTGTGCCTACCTTAGGGGTGCCTTACATGTAGTAAAAGGGAAGGTTTGGGTCTGGCAAGTGGGTGCACTTGCCATGGCTACATGACAGTTTACAACTGCACTGGCAGACCCTGCAGTGGCGTGCCTGAGACATGGTTACAAGGCTGCTTGTGTAAGTGGGGGAAACAGCCTTTAATCTGAAGTATTTACTTCAAATTAAATATTCCTCACATTTTTTACATTGTAAAGACTGTTGGCACTCAAGTCTTTACAATGCAAGACAAAACCATGAATTTGAGAGTAACCAAACAAGAGAGCTTGGGGGGGTCTCCCCCCCAAAAATACAAAATGTTTAAATAATACCAAACTAGTAAACGACAAATGCAATAAAAAATGTATTAACAATTAATGTATAATTTTTTAACAGAAGATGGCAGTGTTAGACTTTGACAGGATTTCTCAGAAACAGTAAGCATGCTAAAAGTATGTGTGGCAGTAAAATGCGTGGTGAAGGTGTTTCTAATGTGAGTGAATGTAAATGTGTGGTAGTGGTATGCGTTGTAAAATCATAGTTTACACAGGGGGCACTTGCCCTTCAGCACTGATCAGCAGTGGTAAAGTGTCCAGAATACAAAAACCAGCAAAACGAAGTATAGCATACAGTCAAAAATACAGGAGATAGAGGCAAAAAGGCAGGGAAAACCATGCCAAGGATGCCAGGTATAACAGCGCAGGGTACAGATTTTCTACTACTGCATGAACCTTTCACCTTGAAGAAAACTCCTATTGAAATACACTCAAAGTTCTCTAATGCAAATGACAATTACCGGGTTCCACTATAGTCCATAATTTAATCCTGTGTAAACCATGTGGATCTCAGGATTCTAAACCCATTTTTCACAGATATGTTCATTTGAATGACTTCTGCTTCATAGAGTCGCTGTCTTTATTGACCACAATAAAAACGAGTGCAATAAATATTAGAAACGTAACACTATTGCAGCCATTCTTGCTAACTTTTGGTCGCCATGAAATGGGAAGAGTGAAAAGAATATCTTTCCAAGGCGCCCATTGCCCCAAGACCCTCACGAGTGAGTAGCTCGCTTCACAAATCCCTGATTGATTGATTTAATATCTTAACTACATATTATAGCCCACTGCTGAGGGACAATAACAACATAGAGGATCGATAACAACAACTATAGCATGAGGCAGAAGGGTTGTATGGCTGATAGAACATTTCCTGCCACTAAGGGTATAATGTCCTAAATTAACAAGCATTGGCATAGCCAATAGGTTTCGCCTTTAGGAACTTGTAAGTGTTTAGCCATGCAGCACTTGATGTTGTTGCACCAAGGATATTGTGCTGGATAACTAGACACTTATAAGGTCCCAAAGGCGAGACCTATTGGCTATGCCAATGCTTGCTTAATTTTGGATTGAATAAGGAAGGCAGTAGTTGGGAACTGACACTAGTTTTACTGTGTTGCTCTGGAGGACTTTCTTGGGATTTTCAAAGCACAGTGCCTGTGATGCATTTGTGGTCGGTTGAGGGCAAATACAGAGTTATCTGCCACAGCCAGATCAATCATTTAGAAGTCACACCTGATCATAGTCATGTTGACATTGGAGTTGGCACGATAGTGCTGGAGTTACTTTCAGAAAACCCTTCCTAGATTATTTTGACACAAGGCATTAATTCCAATCAAAGTGGTTGAGTTACCTATATAATGTTCTAATGGAATATATCAAATCGATAGCAACCCTAAACAGACCAACCAAATAATTACTTTGCATTTGCTAAATCAGGCTCGCTCCTTATGCATGTTGGCATAAACAAATCTTTGAGAAAGGGCAACAAAAAACCAGCTGAAGACAAAAAGAATGAATAATTGCCTTATCTTTTTTGTGACCAAGATTTCCCTGTCATTTTTACCCTGGGAAATATGACCGGCAATGAAAACTTCTAAATGGTGGCATGTGTGTGAAATGTTGTGGACTGAATAAGGCGGTTATAGTATAATATTCATTCAGGCTCTGACTTTGGATATTGTCATTACACGCAGCACGCTCATCGCCAACGCACCTGCAGATGTTTTATGGCTTCCGTCACACATCCAGCCATGCAAAAGCCTGTCTAGTTATGGCTTTTGATGTCCAAAGGGAATTACTGCATCTATAAAACAGGTAGCATTTTCAGAACAATGGAGTTCGTTTTCTGTAGTGTCGTAAGACCAACTGCCCATGTATGCATAATCTACAGCTGAGTGGACGGTCTCTGGTCTGTGAGAGATGGCCCAGCTCGTGAAAATAGGCCAGAATGGGCACGCTGCTATCTGCCCCATATCTGGCATTGTGTCTGTGCTGAACACAGAAGTTTGAGGGTGTAAATCTCTCTCCTTTAGTAGAGACGAAATTGCAGCGAGAAAAGTGCGTACGAATGCTGCAGCGCTTAAATCGGTTTTGACGAATCAGCGAATGCATCCGAACATCTCTGTTCACATCCCACACTAACAAATGAAGGCCCTCCGAGAACCAAAGTGAAATTGATAACTCCTGCTGCGTCTCATATCCAAGATTCTGAATATTGAGGGAGGTGCAAGGTCCCTGGAAGCCCGACCTCGCTTCCCTTTGCTTAGCCCTCACCGCCACTGCCTCTCTCACACCCAAGTGTTTCCAGAGAGCCGTCGAGTGGAGCAGCAAAAAAAACAAGCGCGGCAGGCTGCAGTGGGAGGCTTGCGCGTGCCTCGCCTGGCAGCAGGGGGGAGGAGGGGATCTGCGCGATTCCCTTGTGAGAGCGATAGTTGCTACCATTTGGCGGCGATAACGATAGCTAAAGGTTTTTTGCCTAGGCAGCGCATGTGCGCTGCATAGGCGAGAGCTAAAAAGGGAAAAAATAAGGATAAACATTGGAATGTTAGAGAAGAAGGCTTATACCAGCAACAATATGCCCGGAATCAGTGCTTTAAATGGGCAGGTACTGTTCGTTAAGGAGCAGCTGCATTTTTTTAATTTGAAAGAGAGAGTAGCTGCAATTCATTTAATGGGAGAGTACTGGCTCTTCTCAGGATCAAACTGTTACTTTAAAAAGTGAGTACCTGCACTTCTATTTTCCATGTAAAGAAGCACTACCCAGAGGTACTCTACTGTCTTCATTGGAGATCTCAACATTCGAATGTTAAAATTCAACTTTTGAAGAAAAAGAGTTGTCCTCGGAGAGGAAGAAATACATCTTTTTCATTTGCTTTGAAACAGGGGATTCCAAATTATATAATCATATTTATAAGAAACCCAGGCAAGAGGGTCAAGAAGAAATTTTTTCCTCAAGCACTGAAGGATTTAGGCGGTTACATTTTGACAATGGTCTGAGTGGCCACTAACCCTCAAATTATTCCACTGGAAACAAGTAACAGAGGAATATGTTTCTGCTCTTAAGGAACTGGATTTGAATTGCAGGTCGGGGTCCCCTTATGATGAATTAATCAGGGACCACATTTTTATGCACATGAACAACTTAAACATTCATGTTGGGTTGTGGGTAGATGGGGAATCTAAATTAAAATAAAGAAATTGCTTTTGCTAAAAAGGAGACTGTACAGACAGATGTGCATAGGCACACAATCAGTAATGTTCTGATTCTGGCCTAATGGGGCATTTTTACAATGTATGCTGTAAAAAAAGGGCAGCCAGGTAAAATATGGTGGCGACGATAATCGGGGTAATTAAAGTGACACCAAAAACAGTAAGGATGATTGTTGTGTCTGGAGGTTTTGGGTCTAGATGGTGTGACGAAGAAATAATGTGCAGGGTGTCTTTAGGAGGAATTAATATGAAAATAATCATTGACTCTGGTACTCCCTCATATTATATCAAGGGGCATCTCCTTGACCAGGTCTGGACTGTCAACATTACCATGTCCCCTGTAGCAGTCTTACAGTGTACATGGTCAGACCACCATATAATCAAATTCACTATTCATGACAATTTTTCGACCAAAACCACCAGCTCAGGAGGGGGCACATGCAGAAATTGGAATAAGATTGAGAAATTCTTATTTCTAGACTCACTTGCTAACTCGACTCCTCCCACTAACTCTTCTATTAATTTGGCTGATGCACAGTTAACTAGCCGGTTACTGGCTGCCAGCGATAAGTTTGCGCCTCCGAGGAAGACCTACGCCACCCATCGCCGTGACGCTCAGAAATGGTTCTCCACTGCGCTGAAAAATCAAAAACTAGACCTACGGCAACTGGAAAGAAAGTGGAGACGTAACTATCTACCTGAAGACAAATGGCCTTACTTGAATACCTTGAAAACATATAAAAAATCCATCCTGACTGCCAAAGGGACATACTTTTCTTCTAAAATCCTGTCTGCAACTAACTGCTCAAAGGAGATCTTCTCCATTGTGAATGAGTTGTCTAACCCTGACAGAATCTCAATCAAGCCTACCCCTTCCCAAACTTTTTGCAACTCTTTAAATCTCTTCTTCATTGATAAAATGAAAAAAAATTAAGTCCAGCATTCCGGCTTGTGAAAATCTGGATTTGAGCTCTCGTTCCACCAGAAATCATAATTCTCCTTGATCTATCTGCAGCATTCGACACGGTGTCCCATGCCATCTTATTACATCGCCTGGTTGAGGCAGGCATAGGGGGCACCGTGTTGAAATGGTTTAAAAATTTTCTACTACACAGAAAACAGATAATCAGATTGGGGCAGTTCCACTCAGAGGAGAAGGAGATCAGCTCGGGGGTGCCTCAGGGCTCCAGCCTGAGCCCTACCTTGTTCAATCTGTACATGGCACCCCTGATCAATCTAATTGCCTCCCATAATGTAGTTGCATACGCAGACGATACCCAACTGGTCCTGGTTCTAGATGAGGACACAGATAGGGCCGAACAGGTATTGAAAGACTGCCTGACCGCGACTTTTAAATGGATGCATAATAACCATCTGAAATGCAACTCCACCAAAACAGAGATCCTGCCTTTCGGAAAAAACAATATCTTTTCCCCAAACACCTGTTAGCCTTCAGATGCGGAAGCCCCCCCCTAACACCATCAGTGCAACACGAAACCTAGGAATAAAATTTGACGATATGCTATCCTTTAAACAGCAATCTAAAGAAGTGGCTGGCGTCTGTTTTAATATAATCAAAGGCCTTCGCAAATTTTTTGTTTGTTTGTTTGTTTTTTGTTTGTTTGCCCGTCGCACAGTAGCAATTGCTCTCATAACATCAAGAATTGACTACTGTAACAGTCTGTATGCAGGGGTGGCAAAATCTACCCTGCACAAATTACAGATGGTTCAAAATGCGGCGGCTCGGCTGGTTTTGAGATGGCCTAGAAATTCATCTGCATCAGCTGCCCTGGACATGTTGCTCTGGCTCCCCATCCAGAAACGTATACTATTCAAGATCCTCCTGATTACTTTCAGAGGCTTTCATAAGCGCGGCCCAAAATATCTGTCCAATAAATTTCTCAGATACCATCCGAATAGAGAACTCAGGTCAGCTACGGCCAATTTAATGTCCATCCCCAAGTTCAGACTGGCCACCAAAGGTGGAAAATCATTGGCAGTCCTAGGCGCTAAAGCCTGGAATATTCTTCCGGCTCACCTCAGAGCATCTCCATCAGAAAAAACCTTTAAAAAACTACTAAAAACCTGGATCTATGGACTATCCGAATCAAAATGCAAAACCCTTGTCTAAATGACACCTAAAGCTCAGTTAAAACCTCCAAACATTCTATTTTGTAATGAAGTCAATAGCGCCAAGATGCTCCTTGGAGTGTGCGTGCGCTATACAAAAACCCCCAAACATCAAACATCAAATCAAAGCACCTTCACGGTACTCCCTATAATCTGTGAACATACCCTTGTGGGTCTCCTTTGTAAAGTCAAATCTGGCTCCCCCACTGACTGCTGCCCTCCTAGCATTTTGAAGGAAATTTTTCCTGCCCTCCCCAGTCCTGCCCTCAATCTTTTAAATGAGTCGCTGTCCCAGGGTATCTTCCCTGCTACTTTTGAAGAAGGTGGGTGCGGATCCACTAATCTTAACCAACTATCAACCAATTTCCCTTCTTCCTTACCTAGCCAAGCTTTTGGAAGCCTATTTTACGAGATGTTCCACTAATTTCTTGGAAGAATCCGAATTTCTTGACTCCCACCAAGCAGGATTCCGCCCGTCTCATTCTACCGAGGCGGTGATCCTTACAGTGTTGGACACTCTCCGTAGTTAGGTCGAGGGTGGTTCCTCGTAGGCTCTCGTCCTGCTAGATCTTTCCGCTGCTTTTGATACGGTCGACCATAATCTTTTGGTTGACCGTGTGAGGGACGCAGGAATCTCAGGACTTGCTCTGGGCTGGATTAGCTCCTTTCTGGAAAATCAATCCCAAGCGGTCTGTAATGCCCAGTTTACTGCCCCCAGAATGAGAATTTTGTGCGGAGTCCCTCAGGGCTCTTCACTTTCCCTGTTGTTTAATCTTTACCTTCTCCCTCTTGTCCGAGCCCTGAAAGAGTGCCAAGTCTGCACATTTATCTATGCTGACGATTTCCAACTTGTCTTTTCCATCAGCAACTCTTCTGAGTCGATCCATGCCTTTCAGTCTACCATGCTGTTCATCAGTCAGTGGATGAACAGTAAACCATCTAAAACTCAATCCGGACCAGACGGAGTTGGTTTTAACTGGTGGTATCTATAAAAATCCCTGGGGCTCTCATTTTTGGCCCAGGGAGCTGGGGCAGGCTCCCTCTCCATCTAGCTCAGCTATAAGCCTTGGTATAATAATCAGTCAGAACCTCACTATGAAGCCTCAGATTGGGTCAGTGATCTCCACCTGCATTTTCCAAATTAGGCAAATAAAAAAAGATCTGCAGATTCCTTACCCATGAAGCTCAGATTCAGGTGATTATCGCCATGGTCATGTCCCATGTCGACTATGCTAATTCGCTATACTTTTGTATCCCCCTTTACTTATCAAAACGTCTGCAGATGGTACAAAATCAGGCTGCACATCTGATTGTTCATCAACCTAGGCACCATCATGTCACTCCTCTCCTAAAGAAACTACATTGGCTTCCGAGGTTCAGCGCTGCGCCTTCAAGGTTGGGTGTCTTATCTTTAAGTCACTCAATGGAAAAAGCCCTAAATTTGTGAACAACTTGATTAACAAGTACCCTCCCACACGCAATCTTCGTTTGGCCCACAAGCAACTCTTGTCCTTCCCTCTTTTAAATTAAAGTGCACCGGTGGTGCCAGGTTTGCTATCTTGGCCCCCATGTTCTGGAACTCCTTCCCCTCTGAAATCTGCTTCTGCACCAAGCTCCTTGGCTTCAGAAGCCTTCTTAAAACCCGGCTATTTTGACAGGCTTTCTGAATAACTCTTTTGGACTTGTGTATCAATCAAAGTAGCGCCAAGAAACCACCCCGGTGTACGTGCGCTATATACATTTATTTTAACATAACATTTAACATAACACCATAGTAAATAAGTCTGTTTGATAAAGTAAGTTTGTTAATGGTTGGGTAAGATTTCTACGTCATCATTACACATTGTAAATTAATGTGCGCTATTGGGTGATAAACGTGGGAGCAGGGGGCCCTGATGGGCAGTTACCAAAGGTTGACATTTGTCAAGTTAACTAGAGCGGAAGGGCACTGTTAGTTATCATATATTCTGGTGATCTGTGGAGATAAGACTCTGATTTGACCTACCCAGCTGTTTGGCAATTTTAGGAAGTCGGCTCCTTATATGGTATACCAAAAAGAGGTCTGCCTTCCAAACAGTCCAGGTATTCCTCTATGAGTGGACAGGGACTTGCAACGAGTTACAGGACTCTTCCCCGGTCTTCAGGCTAGTATGAGGCAATGTCCGAGGCAACACCAACAGGTCCCCTCTGGAGGCACTGCGGCGTCCAGGTGCAGAGGTATATTTTTTGCCATTGGGTGACTTTGATATTTGATATCGTACTTAAGGCACTTCTTGGTAATGTTAATCTCTGGGGGAATTCAAGCCCTTAACAGTTACTTACGGGGCCAATCTTCTGGACTTACAATGAGTATGGGGCAAGGTCCAAGGGAGGACCAGCAGATCACTTCCGGCAGCATGGGCGGCTTGGTGCAGAGGTGCTTTACAGCATTGGGTGCTCCATTCAAACTATAGAGATTGGTTCATTGAAAAAGAGGCTGCAGGCTCAGACTGGGGGACAAGTCAGGCTGAACCAACAAGTGGGCTCACCTCTTGCGAAGCCCAGGGATGAGGGGACGTTGTTTGGTCCTGCTCTCCAGGGGAAACAGGTGCAGAGGCATCTTTAGGCATTGGGCATTTGGTTTTCATCACCGGGAGCTGTCGTGGTAGAGGGAGCCTGCGAACAGAGGCTGCTGGTAGGGTCTGGGAGTCCAAAGTGAGCAACTCCAAGGTGGGCTTTGTCTCTGGCAGGCCAGGAGACAATGCTGGCTCTGTTGGTCCACTTCAGGTTGTGCAGCACTGCGCAGGTGCAGTGGTGCTTTGCAGTGTCACGTTTTTGCAGTTCCGGAGTCTACCAGTCTTCTTTGGGGTGCCTGCAGGATGCAGGTAAGCAGCTCCGCTGCTCCACAGGAGTTACGGAGTCTTTGGAGAAATTGCTGCCATTCCTCCCAGGCTTTGGAGGATCAGCAGCTTGCAGGGTGAGGTGACTTTGGCACAATGGTTGAGAACAGGTGAAGAGGCCAGCAGGGCTGGTGCCAAGTCAGTTGCTAATTCTGCAGTTCTTGCTTTCACAGCTCTTCAGCCTTTCTTCTTCTTTTGGTAATCTGGATCGGATTTCCTGGTGCCTGAGCCTCCCTAAATACTAAGTTTAGCGGGTTAGCGGAGTATAAGGAGTAGCCAATAGTCTACTTATCTCTGGGGTCACTATTCCCCCTATATGACAACTTCCTGGGGGAAGTGAGAATAACCCTGTCCGAGAGATCCTTAATTTGCCAAAACCAAAATGGTTGCTTCTAAAAAGTCACACCCACTTCAGGAAGCCAACGTCAGGGGTGGTGCTCTCCTGAGGGTGGGTGGGCACGCCTGTCTTGCCTAGCTAATTTTCCTTCCTTTCCAAGAGCCAAAGGGTACTTGAAAAAAGGGGTTGGTTTCCTCTCCTGTGAGAGAAGTCAGATTTACATACCATAGGCAGTGGCTTTCTTTGAAACTCCTGGAAAGCGAATCTGCAGGTCATCCTGTGGGCAGGGGTACAAAGCATCCCCTGGTCGAGCATGCTTGGTTTATGGCCCCTGGAGAGCAAAGGCCCTCAATCTTGGGGATCAGAAACTAGTCTCTGGTGGCAGGCATCCAGTCAGTCAGCACACAATACGCTGGTATGTTTCCAGGCGGCACCTCTAATGTGCCCACTGGCTGCATGTATTACTGAATTTGACACTGGCATCAGAGAAGGTTTGTTAATACAAGATGTTTGGTACCAAACATACCTATTTTCAGTGAAGCCATCATGTAGCTGGGGAACTCGTTTTCACCAGTGTCCAGCACATGCTTTTACGATGGCTTCCCTGATCACTTGTACTGGCAGTAAAAGAACTGACAGTATGGGGTGTATCTGTTCATGCAGTTAAGCCCTTACATGTAGTATAGAGCACCCTGCCTTAGAGCGGTAACACATGCTGTAGGGGTGACTTACCTATACTGAATGTAGTGTCAGTATGCCTGGCACACAGCTTGTGTGCCTTGTCGTGTTTTCGCTTTCATCTGCACCGAGACACGCAGCCTACAGTGGCAGTTTGCACAAGCTTGGTGCGGGGTCCCTTAGGGTTGCACAATTCATACTGCCGCCCTTGGTGACCATTGTTAGTGCCTCGGATCCTAGGTACCAGGCGTACCATTTACTAGGGACTTACAGAGGGCACTAAAGGTATCGCCAATTGGGGAAACAATTGCGCATTTTTGGGAAATAGATCTGCCACTGGTGACCCGGCTAGCAGACCGAGTGCACTTTCAGTCTAAATCACATTATATACCAGACAAAAAGTGGGAATGACCAGGGCAAAAAGAGCACTTTCCTACAGCAATATACAACACTGCTGAGGGTGCAATTGCACATTTAATACTCCTTAACATTTCAGGACAACAGAAGAAAAACTATAACCTGCAAAGAAAGACAATATTGCTACATTTGGCCTCTCTTTTCCAGCTCTTCTTTTAATTATCTTTTCCTCTTTCTGCCACAAAGGTGAGCTGGTGAGCCTCGGTGCAACAATAGGCATGGGTCACTTAGGGGTAAGATGACTGGGCTAAATCTTCCTGGCACAGTCACAAAAAAATGAGCACTGCATTTGTGTTCCATTGATGATGAGGGATGACATACAAAAGAAATAGGGTACACTCAATGTAAAAAAGTATTATTTGCTCAACTATTATCAACATGATCTACTGCCAAAACCAGAAACAGAGAGCATAACTTCCAGAAGTGGCATGGTAATCCTGAAGGGTGTCATCAATGTGATAAGACTATGGAAACTTAATGTGCTAGGCAGAATTGGTAATGCCATATTTCAGATGTGGAGAAAAATTATGCTTCAGGCTGAAGTTTTACATTTTATTGCGACTTTCAAAAGACTGACTATGCTTTCCTCCAATTGGTCGGACGAAGATGCAGCCTTAAGCAATATGATGGCCTGGCCCTGAAACATAAACAAAGTGGTTGGATCCACATGATATTCTATTCCGGGACACAAAAATGACAGCAGAAATCTAAGAGGCTGTACTGAACTCATTAAATGGAAAAGTTTCAAGGCTATATGGCAAGAGGAGTTAACGGCTAAAGGCGCAGCCAGTATGAGTCTTAAACAAATGCAAGAGATAAAGGTCAGGTCCTAAGTAGACAATTGAATAGAAAAAGTGGCGCAGACATAAAATCCTGGGCAGATCTCTATAGAATTGCAGGCTATAATAGTAGAGCTTAAGTCACTGCTTGCTGAGGGAATGGAACACAAGAGATTTTTTGAACAAAAAAATTAGAAAGGGGAAAAGACTGAACAACAGCGGGCGTGATGGAAAATATGCAGATGTGTAGGACATTAGAAATCCTTACCCACCATATTAACAGCCACTATATATAAGGAAATCAGCATAAGGGGAAAAGCTATCAAGCTAAATTGGGATTGATTGAAGCTTGATGGTGCAAGGAAGAAATCAGACTAGCGAGAGGTACTGATATTGCCAAAGGAGGTGTTTAAGGTTTTAAAGGGAGGAAGCTAAATCATGACTTGATGACCGGCTTACTGTCCATTTCCATAAGCGATTTAAAGGTATCTGAGGTCCCTGTCTGGCAGACTCTTTAATCATATTCAGCAACGTGTTACACTAACATTGGCCATTTTAAAAGTTGTGATTAAAAAGAACCCTGCAAATTTGCCTACATTTAACCTGCAAGCAGAAATTCAACAAGCATTGGAAATGCAATAGGGCTCGCATTAGGAAAGTTTGACCTATTGGTCTTATAAATGATTTGTTTTTTATTTATGTGTTATTTTTTCAAATAGTTAAATTAATAGCTTAGTCATTTTCAATGCCAATAGTTATAACTTTCGCAAATGTGACACCTATAGCATTTGTAATGCAACATGTTTTGTATTTACGTGACTTAGATGTATTGATATTACAAATAACAATGCTTTAATTTTTTTAAAATAATTAATACTTAATTTATTTAATTTGTAATGGCAATAGCTTAAATTTTTGTAAATTACTTTTGTGAAGATTATGTTCAGTGTTTTTTATTGTGACGAAAATCCAAGAACAGAAGTGAAATATTAACATCTTTTTGTGATTTGTAATAAAGCGTGAAAGCTTGAAAACAGCTTGAAACATTGAAAGAACATATTTGAACCAGTGATGCTGTGGTGGTGCTGGGTGATGCTGTTGTTGCGCTAAGTGATGCTGTGGTTGCGCTGAGTGATGCTGGGGTGGGGCTGAGTGATAATGTGGTGGTGCTGAGTGATAATGTGGTGGTGCTGAGTGATGCTGGGGTAGCGCTGAGTGATGATGTGTTGATGCTGAGTGGTGCTGTGGTGGTGCTGAGTGATGCTGGGGTGATGCTGAGTGATGATGTGGTGATGGTGAGTGGTGCTGAATGTTGCTGGGGTGGTGCTGAGTGATGCTGTTGTGTTGCTGAGTGATGCTGTGGTGGTGCTGAGTGGTGCTGTGGTGGTGCTGAGTGGTGCTGTGGTGGCGCTGAGTGGTGCTGTGGTGGTGCTGAGTGGTGCTGTGGTGGTGCTGAGTGATGCTGTGGTGGTGCTGAGTGATGCTGTGGTGGTGCTGAGTGGTGCTGTGGTGGTGCTGTGGTGGTGCTGAGTGGTGCTGTGGTGGTGCTGAGTGATAATGTGGTGTTGCTGAGTGATGCTGGGGTAGCTCTAAGTGATGATGTGGTGATGATGAGTGATGCTGTGGTGGTGCTGAGTGATGCTGGGGTGATGCTGAGTGATGATGTTGTGATGGTGAGTGGTGCTGAGTGATGCTGTGGTGGTGATGAGTAATGCTGTGGCGTTCAGTGATGCTGTAGTGGCGCATAGTGATGTTGTGGTGCCCCTGAGTGATGCTGTGGTGGTGCTGAGGGGAGCGGGACGAGAGGAGAGAGGTAAGAGGGTAGAGAGTAGATAGGAGAAGAGAGGTGAGAGAGAATAAGAGAGGGGAGAGAGGAGAGTAAGGAGAGGGGAGCGTGAGGAGAGGGTTGAGTGACGAGAGGGTTGAGTGAGGAGAGGGGAGATGGAGAGGAGAGAGGGGAGTCAGGAGAGAGGGGAGTGAAGAGAGGGTAGTGAGGAGAGAGGGGAGTGAGGAGAGAGGGGAAAGAGAGTGAGGGGAGAGAGGGATTGGAGAGTGAGGAGAGGGGAGAGTGAGGAGAGGGGAGAGGGAGAGGAGAGGGGAGTGAGGGGGAGAGTGGTGAGAGGGGATAGTGGTGAGAGGAGAGTGGTGAGAGGGGAGAGTGAGGATAGTGAGGAGAGGGGAGATTGAGGTGAGAGGGAGGTGTGAGAGGGAGGGGAGAGTGGTGAGAGTAAGGAGAGCGGAGAGATAAGAGCGCATCCCTCATTTCAGTTCTTCTGTTGTGGGCAGTGGAGTATCTTTACTCACTATTGTTTGGTGAGGTCGAGCCCTAAAAACCTGTCCTATAGGAAACAGCCCCTCCCCCACACCCAAGCACTGCTCTCCGTGGCTTATTTGTTTTTGATGTTATATAGCTCGGGACACGTGGCCAGAGCGGTTTACGCTGGTGAAGGCAGAGCACAGAGAGCCATGTGCGAGCAAACTGTGTGCAGTACAAAATACAGAAACAACGAGGGTGGATGCAAATGCAGATCATAAAATGGTACCTGCACCGCTGGGTGCCTCCATCAGACTGGTGAGCCGCAAACAGAGCAAAATGTATCTTTGATTGCCGAACGTCCTTGAGAGACACTGGCCTTTAGCAGACAGTCCTTTTTTCACTCACACCGTTGAAGGTGACAGGCGGCATCCCAAAATAAAAAAATAAGAGTATTTCACTTTCTGTTTTTAAACTAATTATTTGGTTTAAAAAAACTCAGATGACTAAAAACATGGCGCAACTCGTATTTATGGCGGTGAAAAACGGCAAACTGTCAGGGAGGTGCTATTTAACTAAAACACGTTTTTTATTTTTTGGGGGGGTGGTCACAGCAAGGGATGGGCAGGAGAAAGGTGATGCGTAGTAAGGTGACAGTCGCGCTGTTTACCGAGGTAAGAAACCGCAGCAAAGCTGCTTCAAACACTATTTAGAAATACCATTTATATTAATATGTTTGGGGGTCTAGACAAGGTGTGTAGCCAGTGATAGGATGCTGTGCTGTGATGCCCTATTGTTTTACAGCACTTAGAAACCACACCACTGGGGTTGAAGCGCTATATAAAAGAGGTTAATATTGCAGAGGGCTCCTGTATGGTTGACGCGTGGGCACCGGAAGGAGGGTTCTCTGGAATGTGCTATTTTTTACTGCAGTTAGAAAACAGACAAGTGCATTGAAGCGCTACATAAAACAGGATATCGTTCTCATTACCGGGGCCGTGAGGGAGGCTGGCTGAACTGACGGGCTGAATTGAGCGGTTCCTGGTGCAGTCTCAGTTTTCTTGTGCTGCCGCTGCCTCTTCCCCGAGCTCCACTCTAGCGCTGCGCCTGCACCTCTGGGCACACAGTGAGGCTTGTCTGCAGATGGCACGTGAAAGGGAAGGAAATGCGAGTTTCTCTATGGAGCCACAAGAACTCGGAAAAAGCGGCGGAGGTTGTATGACTTTAACAGGGGAAAAAGCATCCACGTGGGACAAAGTTCAGCGGAAAGGGGGTGCAGCAGGCTGCGGATGCTGTCTGACAACGGGGGTGGTCTGAGGTAATGCGTTAATTTCAGGGAACCCAGCAGATTTAATTGTTTACAGAAACGAGGCTGCAGACTTGGAAGAGACAAAGGAAAAGGTGAGAAAGAACTACAAAATGCAAAAAATAAAATAAAAAGCAGAAATAAAGTTTAAGGGAGGAAAAGAGTAGGAGTAAGAGAAACTGAAATGCAAAATGAAGTACTGACAGAAAAAAACAACGCCGAAGGAAACTTAAAAAAGGGGGTGGTGATGAACAGAGTGTCTGAATTGAGCAGACCACTCTTACCCAGTCCAAAGATCAGGGCTTGATCCATCACCGTTATTTATCTCACTGCCCCATCCCAGCTCAGAACCTGGCTATATGCAAATCAGTCTGTCCCTGGCCCAGTGCATCATGGGAACAGGGCAGACTAAACTACCAAGCCAATTCTTTACCAGAAAGGAGACAAGCTACCGGGGACCGGTTTCTGGCATTTCAGCCGTCTTCGGCCCGGCTTGCTTGAATCCTGATGGAGCAGTGAGAAAGGGACTCATGTCTGAATATACCCTGCCACACCTATAGTGGCCAAAGTCGATTTACAAAAGGGGGTGGTGATGAACAGAGTGTCTGAATTGAGCAGACCACTCTTACCCAGTCCAAAGATCAGGGCTTGATCCATCACCGTTATTTATCTCACTGCCCCATCCCAGCTCAGAACCTGGCTATATGCAAATCAGTCTGTCCCTGGCCCAGTGCATCATGGGAACAGGGCAGACTAAACTACCAAGCCAATTCTTTACCAGAAAGGAGACAAGCTACCGGGGACCGGTTTCTGGCATTTCAGCCGTCTTCGGCCCGGCTTGCTTGAATCCTGATGGAGCAGTGAGAAAGGGACTCATGTCTGAGTATACCCTGCCACACCTATAGTGGCCAAAGTCGATTTACAAAAGGGGGTGGTGATGAACAGAGTGTCTGAATTGAGCAGACCACTCTTACCCAGTCCAAAGATCAGGGCTTGATCCATCACCGTTATTTATCTCACTGCCCCATCCCAGCTCAGAACCTGGCTATATGCAAATCAGTCAGCTCATTGCACCATCAGGATTCAAGCAAACCGGGCCGAAGACGGCTGTAATGCCAGAAACCGGTCCCCGGGAGCTTGTTTCCTTCCCAGTGTAAGAATTGGCTTTTGTAGTTTGGTTTGCCCTGTTCCCATCATGCACTGGGACAGGAACAGACTAATTTGCATACAGCCAGGTTCTGAAACTGGGATGGTGCAGTGAGCTAAAAAACGGTGTTGGATCTAGCCCTGATCTCTTGACTGGGTGAGAGCTTTCTGCTTAATTCAGAGACTCTGTCCCTCACCACCCCTTGTTGTAAATATTTTTGTCCACCCTAAGCGTGGAAGGGTATTCTCAGATGTGAGACCCTTGCTCATTGCACCATCAGGATTCAAGCAAACCGGGCCGAAGACGGCTGTAATGCCAGAAACCGGTCCCCGGGAGCTTGTTTCCTTCCCAGTGTAAGAATTGGCTTTTGTAGTTTGGTTTGCCCTGTTCCCATCATGCACTGGGACAGGAACAGACTAATTTGCATACAGCCAGGTTCTGAAACTGGGATGGTGCAGTGAGCTAAAAAACGGTGTTGGATCTAGCCCTGATCTCTTGACTGGGTGAGAGCTTTCTGCTTAATTCAGAGACTCTGTCCCTCACCACCCCTTGTTGTAAATATTTTTGTCCACCCTAAGCGTGGAAGGGTATTCTCAGATGTGAGACCCTTGCTCATTGCACCATCAGGATTCAAGCAAACCGGGCCGAAGACGGCTGTAATGCCAGAAACCGGTCCCCGGGAGCTTGTTTCCTTCCCAGTGTAAGAATTGGCTTTTGTAGTTTGGTTTGCCCTGTTCCCATCATGCACTGGGACAGGAACAGACTAATTTGCATACAGCCAGGTTCTGAAACTGGGATGGTGCAGTGAGCTAAAAAACGGTGTTGGATCTAGCCCTGATCTCTTGACTGGGTGAGAGCTTTCTGCTTAATTCAGAGACTCTGTCCCTCACCACCCCTTGTTGTAAATATTTTTGTCCACCCTAAGCGTGGAAGGGTATTCTCAGATGTGAGACCCGTGCTCATTGCACCATCAGGATTCAAGCAAACCGGGCCGAAGACGGCTGTAATGCCAGAAACCGGTCCCCGGGAGCTTGTTTCCTTCCCAGTGTAAGAATTGGCTTTTGTAGTTTGGTTTGCCCTGTTCCCATCATGCACTGGGACAGGAACAGACTAATTTGCATACAGCCAGGTTCTGAAACTGGGATGGTGCAGTGAGCTAAAAAACGGTGTTGGATCTAGCCCTGATCTCTTGACTGGGTGAGAGCTTTCTGCTTAATTCAGAGACTCTGTCCCTCACCACCCCTTGTTGTAAATATTTTTGTCCACCCTAAGCGTGGAAGGGTATTCTCAGATGTGAGACCCTTGCTCATTGCACCATCAGGATTCAAGCAAACCGGGCCGAAGACGGCTGTAATGCCAGAAACCGGTCCCCGGGAGCTTGTTTCCTTCCCAGTGTAAGAATTGGCTTTTGTAGTTTGGTTTGCCCTGTTCCCATCATGCACTGGGACAGGAACAGACTAATTTGCATACAGCCAGGTTCTGAAACTGGGATGGTGCAGTGAGCTAAAAAACGGAGTTGGATCTAGCCCTGATCTCTTGACTGGGTGAGAGCTTTCTGCTTAATTCAGAGACTCTGTCCCTCACCACCCCTTGTTGTAAATATTTTTGTCCACCCTAAGCGTGGAAGGGTATTCTCAGATGTGAGACCCTTGCTCATTGCACCATCAGGATTCAAGCAAACCGGGCCGAAGACGGCTGTAATGCCAGAAACCGGTCCCCGGGAGCTTGTTTCCTTCCCAGTGTAAGAATTGGCTTTTGTAGTTTGGTTTGCCCTGTTCCCATCATGCACTGGGACAGGAACAGACTAATTTGCATACAGCCAGGTTCTGAAACTGGGATGGTGCAGTGAGCTAAAAAACGATGTTGGATCTAGCCCTGATCTCTTGACTGGGTGAGAGCTTTCTGCTTAATTCAGAGACTCTGTCCCTCACCACCCCTTGTTGTAAATATTTTTGTCCACCCTAAGCGTGGAAGGGTATTCTCAGATGTGAGACCCTTGCTCATTGCACCATCAGGATTCAAGCAAACCGGGCCGAAGACGGCTGTAATGCCAGAAACCGGTCCCCGGGAGCTTGTTTCCTTCCCAGTGTAAGAATTGGCTTTTGTAGTTTGGTTTGCCCTGTTCCCATCATGCACTGGGACAGGAACAGACTAATTTGCATACAGCCAGGTTCTGAAACTGGGATGGTGCAGTGAGCTAAAAAACGGTGTTGGATCTAGCCCTGATCTCTTGACTGGGTGAGAGCTTTCTGCTTAATTCAGAGACTCTGTCCCTCACCACCCCTTGTTGTAAATATTTTTGTCCACCCTAAGCGTGGAAGGGTATTCTCAGATGTGAGACCCTTGCTCATTGCACCATCAGGATTCAAGCAAACCGGGCCGAAGACGGCTGTAATGCCAGAAACCGGTCCCCGGGAGCTTGTTTCCTTCCCAGTGTAAGAATTGGCTTTTGTAGTTTGGTTTGCCCTGTTCCCATCATGCACTGGGACAGGAACAGACTAATTTGCATACAGCCAGGTTCTGAAACTGGGATGGTGCAGTGAGCTAAAAAACGGTGTTGGATCTAGCCCTGATCTCTTGACTGGGTGAGAGCTTTCTGCTTAATTCAGAGACTCTGTCCCTCACCACCCCTTGTTGTAAATATTTTTGTCCACCCTAAGCGTGGAAGGGTATTCTCAGATGTGAGACCCTTGCTCATTGCACCATCAGGATTCAAGCAAACCGGGCCGAAGACGGCTGTAATGCCAGAAACCGGTCCCCGGGAGCTTGTTTCCTTCCCAGTGTAAGAATTGGCTTTTGTAGTTTGGTTTGCCCTGTTCCCATCATGCACTGGGACAGGAACAGACTAATTTGCATACAGCCAGGTTCTGAAACTGGGATGGTGCAGTGAGCTAAAAAACGGTGTTGGATCTAGCCCTGATCTCTTGACTGGGTGAGAGCTTTCTGCTTAATTCAGAGACTCTGTCCCTCACCACCCCTTGTTGTAAATATTTTTGTCCACCCTAAGCGTGGAAGGGTATTCTCAGATGTGAGACCCTTGCTCATTGCACCATCAGGATTCAAGCAAACCGGGCCGAAGACGGCTGTAATGCCAGAAACCGGTCCCCGGGAGCTTGTTTCCTTCCCAGTGTAAGAATTGGCTTTTGTAGTTTGGTTTGCCCTGTTCCCATCATGCACTGGGACAGGAACAGACTAATTTGCATACAGCCAGGTTCTGAAACTGGGATGGTGCAGTGAGCTAAAAAACGGTGTTGGATCTAGCCCTGATCTCTTGACTGGGTGAGAGCTTTCTGCTTAATTCAGAGACTCTGTCCCTCACCACCCCTTGTTGTAAATATTTTTGTCCACCCTAAGCGTGGAAGGGTATTCTCAGATGTGAGACCCTTGCTCATTGCACCATCAGGATTCAAGCAAACCGGGCCGAAGACGGCTGTAATGCCAGAAACCGGTCCCCGGGAGCTTGTTTCCTTCCCAGTGTAAGAATTGGCTTTTGTAGTTTGGTTTGCCCTGTTCCCATCATGCACTGGGACAGGAACAGACTAATTTGCATACAGCCAGGTTCTGAAACTGGGATGGTGCAGTGAGCTAAAAAACGGTGTTGGATCTAGCCCTGATCTCTTGACTGGGTGAGAGCTTTCTGCTTAATTCAGAGACTCTGTCCCTCACCACCCCTTGTTGTAAATATTTTTGTCCACCCTAGGCGTGGAAGGGTATTCTCAGATGTGAGACCCTTGCTCATTGCACCATCAGGATTCAAGCAAACCGGGCCGAAGACGGCTGTAATGCCAGAAACCGGTCCCCGGGAGCTTGTTTCCTTCCCAGTGTAAGAATTGGCTTTTGTAGTTTGGTTTGCCCTGTTCCCATCATGCACTGGGACAGGAACAGACTAATTTGCATACAGCCAGGTTCTGAAACTGGGATGGTGCAGTGAGCTAAAAAACGGTGTTGGATCTAGCCCTGATCTCTTGACTGGGTGAGAGCTTTCTGCTTAATTCAGAGACTCTGTCCCTCACCACCCCTTGTTGTAAATATTTTTGTCCACCCTAAGCGTGGAAGGGTATTCTCAGATGTGAGACCCTTGCTCATTGCACCATCAGGATTCAAGCAAACCGGGCCGAAGACGGCTGTAATGCCAGAAACCGGTCCCCGGGAGCTTGTTTCCTTCCCAGTGTAAGAATTGGCTTTTGTAGTTTGGTTTGCCCTGTTCCCATCATGCACTGGGACAGGAACAGACTAATTTGCATACAGCCAGGTTCTGAAACTGGGATGGTGCAGTGAGCTAAAAAACGGTGTTGGATCTAGCCCTGATCTCTTGACTGGGTGAGAGCTTTCTGCTTAATTCAGAGACTCTGTCCCTCACCACCCCTTGTTGTAAATATTTTTGTCCACCCTAAGCGTGGAAGGGTATTCTCAGATGTGAGACCCTTGCTCATTGCACCATCAGGATTCAAGCAAACCGGGCCGAAGACGGCTGTAATGCCAGAAACCGGTCCCCGGGAGCTTGTTTCCTTCCCAGTGTAAGAATTGGCTTTTGTAGTTTGGTTTGCCCTGTTCCCATCATGCACTGGGACAGGAACAGACTAATTTGCATACAGCCAGGTTCTGAAACTGGGATGGTGCAGTGAGCTAAAAAACGGTGTTGGATCTAGCCCTGATCTCTTGACTGGGTGAGAGCTTTCTGCTTAATTCAGAGACTCTGTCCCTCACCACCCCTTGTTGTGAAGGAAACTTAAAGGCACGACAAACGAAAGGGACAACTAAGCACGGCCGTGTAAAGTGAAAGTACGGCCGGCCTGGGCAGTGAAAGGGGAGGAGGGAGGAGAAATGCGAGTCATGGCAGCAGCAGCCTTTGATGTGCCGGCCGGAATAATTAGGGGAGGAGAAATGCCGGCTGGGGGAAGCTTGAGATGCCTGAGGAGGCTGGTGGCTTTGATGTGCACGCGCTTTTTGCCAATGCGCTTGCGCATTGAGCTTGTTTTTCTCGGGCACTGCAACAAATCGCCGAGATGTTTAAGCTCTGTTTAAGCCACAATATAGCTCGCCAGCTATGCGCAAGCGCATCAGCAGGCGAGCCCTAAAAAGCAAGTGAAAAATATAGTGAATAGTCTAGGGAAGATTCTCCAAGTCAGTTCACAGAGACCAAGTGGGTTTCATCAAACAGGCCAAACTGTGGAAAGTATTCTCTTTGCACAAAAGGAACAATGAAAATCTTCTCTACTGCCCTTTAATACCCAAAGGCATTCAACTGTGCCTTCATATTTCATATGTTGGACAACTCTGAAATGGATTCTGATTGTTGCAGTTGAGGGAAGTCCTACATAGCGTTCCGATTCCCAGAGTGATGCCTAACAGATGTGATAAGTCGACGTGGCAATCTAGCAGCCCAAAAATGAATATGTGATTATGCCCAATCTTTGAAGAAGTAGTGGAGAAGGACGAGTCTCCTACACACAAATTTAAAGAGCACTAAAATAAAGATAAAATGGGGTACCACGGGATTAGAATCCCACCAAATTAATCAAACTTGTATGGAGCCGTTCAAGCACTGTAAATCTTATCTGTATTTCTACATAACGAAGACCAAGGCATGATATCTGGGTCTTCTCTGTAAAAGCAGCTCAGATATGGAATGCACTTCCACACTCACTGAGGGCTTCCTCGATCTGCTGCAATTCAGAAAGGTCCTTAAGACCTGTCTCTTTCCGAAGTAATTCCATCTGTTGTCGGAAGTTGGCATGTGCACTCTCAGCAAGATAGCCCCTCGTCGTACGCTAGTGCCAATTTTGGTGACAGCGCTTTATAAATACTATAAATAAATAAATAAAATAAATAAGCTAATAAACCCACTCATAAACAACTCTGACCCCCGCGCCCCATTCAACATTTCCCCTGCTACAGGCCCTACAATATCAGATCTTAAAAGATGAAAGAGAATCACCATTTAATGGCTGGACTGAATGACCAGAGAAAATGTATCTTCTCCCATAACTCTTCTTTTTGTTCACAATGTTCTCAGCAGGGGGGCCACCTCAATTCTTTAATGACCTAAATAGACTCTGCTAGGATAGAATGTGATATTGTAGCAAAAAGGAATTTATGACTCCTGAATAAAGAGAAGGGATTTCTCCTTCCAGAGTAGAGTGCTAGTAGAACACCTTAAAAATAATGGTAGACGACTAACATTTCTTCAAGACTGAGCAATATTTCCCTTTTGAATGGCATGGGTCCAGAAAACATAGTGTGGATGGCAGTACTGTGGTGAGTGTAGGCAGACAACCCATTCAATGCAAGGCTATCTGCTTGGTTCTCTCCTCTAAGATCAATGTGGGGACCCACTGAACACCTACAAGAGTGCTCCCTCAATTATTCAAAGATCAACAGATGTGAGCCTGGAGAAAGCTGGCCAACTATTGTGGAAATGGTAAATGATTAAATTATTGTAGGCTGAATTAGATATTGGATTTTCACCTTTTATTTCTGAAAAGGGGAACACATAGGGAGCAGATAGGAATAAAACCTGAGGACCATGGTTCTCCAAGCTGCTCCACCTGTGAGGAAATGATGAACCAAAAATATAGAGGTTGCAGAGGCCTAATCTTCTGACTCTGTAGATGCTTTGCAGTGAGTGAACCCGCTTCCTTTCTTAAGTATTTAAAAGAATGGGAGAGAGATAGGCTGTGTTTTAAAAGGGTATCTTTGGATGAGAATCCGCAACAAAAAGTTATAGATGTCAGGGTGGCATTGGAGTTAGTTGGTAGTTCTTTTTCAATGGAGAGCCACAGTGGGGCGGTGGATGTTCCTTCTTGGAACCAGCATAATGTCTGATTAAATGGGCAATCTGGTATCTGGAAAAGTCTCCTAGGTTAATGCCTCCTAGTGATTTTGTTGTTAGTATATGTCTAGCTTTTCCATAAGACAGATTTATGTGTTAAAACTTTCAGAGAAATTCTCAGATAGGGCCATAAAGAACATTCTAGTTATAAAGCTGACATGCAGTGCAACCATCATTTTTATAGTTTCAGCCCTATCTTAACACGTAAAATATATTTTGATGACTGTTGTACTACTGAATATTGAGAATTGGAATATCATGACACCTTAATATAGTGGACAAAATATAGAGGACCAAAATATCAAAAGGTATGTGCATACAGAGGATCTATAGATTTACTATTCGTGACTCCACATCTACATACGTTGAAGATATATCATCAAGGTACATATATGTGGAATTTGATATTGAAAATCTAAAAAAATACTTATCTTTCGATATTCTGTTCCTCGATATATCATACATGAGATTAAAGTACCCCGATATTTCCTATTTGATATTCAGGATCCACACGTTTGAAGACCATACCTGAGGGCATCCTTAATTTCCAATAGTATTATTGAATTTCCCAAATTCTGCTGTGTCTTAAAGGAGCCAAATACACAGGTATTTTATGCAGTTTTTTTCCATTTCATTCCAGACTGTCCTAGTACTGAGAAGGTACAAATGCTGTTTAGGAAAAAAAGATGCTTTATCTCGATATTTGGATATCAGATACTGCCTCATAAGAATTGATGGCAGATTCTGTTTCTGGGATCGCTTTTTCTTAGTTATCAGTATATCATCTGTATATGCTGCATCGTCTGTGAACCGTATTGAAATGGTATCCTATTTATTCTCCCTTATGGAGGTCAGCTGCGGCTCATTCGCTGGTAGGAGCTGCAGAGGCGAAGAGGCATCCCTGTCTGGTACCTTGTTATAGGCAAAAGTTTCACCTTTATTCAGGCTGTAGGTTCAGCATACGGTGCAAAAATCATAAGTATGCAATCATCACCAAGTAAGGATCTATGTAGGACTGAATGAAGCAAGGTTCAAGATACCTTATCAATGGCCTTCTCTGCGTCCCGTGCCATTGGACTGATAGGGTGGGTCAACAGCTTTGCACACATAACATGGGCAAATACTCTGATATTCTTGCTGGCTAGTCATTCTTTTAGGAGGCATTTTTTGAAATTCATGTATCAGAATATGTAAGACCGTTTCAAGTCTTACTGCTAAGATTTTGTAATCTACATTAGTGAAAAAAGACAGTGATTCTGTGTTTCCAATGAGTCTTTTCCCTTTTTATGAATTACAAAAATTGTGGTGTTCTAGGTCAGGCCTTTGATTTCACCTGAGCTAGCAGAATGATGGAATAAGGCATCCATCCAGGGGATTCAACATTGAGTCTTGGCATTCCATATAGAATTTTGCTGGAAAGCCATCTAAACATATGGGGCCCGATGTAGGTCACCAAATACTGGTCGATAACGGCCGAATTCGGCCGTTACCGACCGGTATTTGGCGATTGAGATGTAGGGGGCTATATTTTACAGAATCAGTACATTTACTGATTAGGTAAATTTACTGATTCTGTAAAATACCGAATCGGTAATTTTACCGATTCGTAAAATTCCTGATGTAGGTAGCACTGTTTCCAGTGCTACAGGCCTTTCAGATTCTGTATTTAACCCCCCAATCCCATTGGGTGATAAAATACCGAATCCAGGTGTGCATGCACATGTGTGCATGCACACCTATGCCATGTGACAGACAGACATGCCCTTAGGGCATGTCTGTGTGCCACATGGCACATATGCCTGTATTTGGGGTGCTAGAGGGTGTCAAAGTGACACCCCCTGCACCCTTGCTGGAATTGGTATTTACCGATTCGATAATGCCCATTGATTCCTATGGGCTTCATTTGCCCATTGGAATCATTGGGCATTACCGAAACGGTGTTTACAGAATCGGTAAATACCGAATCTTAACGATTCGGTATTTACCGAGTCTGTGTTACCTACATCCCCCCCCCCCTCTATTTTACCACTTCTTAAATACCGATTCGGTATCATTCGGGATTTAAGAAGTGGTAAAATAAAATTACCTACATCGGGCCCATGGTCTTGTTGGGATTTAGTGTGCATACAGCTTGAATGATTTGAGTTCTCTCTACAGGTTTGTGTAGGTTTTTCTCAGAGTACTGTCTATGAGAAGGCAGTGTTAATGAAACAACGTATACCTCACATTTTTCTGAAGAGATTGGCTTATTCAATCAATCAATCAGTGACACTTATAAAGCTTATAAAGCGCGCTACATACCCGTAGGGTCTCAAGTCGCTGGGGGGGGTGGGGGGGGGGGGGGGGGGCGTGGTGCCGCTACTGCTCGAACAGCCAGGTCTTCAGCTTCTTCCTGAAGGAGAGGTGGTCTTGGGTCAGGCGCAGGTCGGTCGGGAGGGAGTTCCAGGTCTTGGCGGCCAGGTAGGAGAAGGACCTTCCTCCTGTAGTCGCTCTTCGGATGCGGGGGACGGCGGCGAGGGCGTGGTTGGCTGATCGGATGTGGCGTTTGGGAGCGTAGAAGTTGACTCGGCTGTTGAGGTAGCTCGGGCCTTGGTCGTGTAGGGCTTTGTGTGCGTGGGTGAGGAGGCGGAAGGTGATTCTTTTGTGGACGGGGAGCCAGTGAAGGTCTCTCAGATGTCCGGAGATGTGGCTGGTTCGTGGGATGTCGAGAATGAGTCTGGCTGAGGCGTTCTGGATCCGCTGGAGTCTCTTCTGGAGCTTGGCGGTGGTACCGGCGTAGAGGGCGTTGCCGTAGTCCAGTCGGCTGGTGACGAGGGCCTGGGTGACGGTCTTCCTGGTCTCGGTGGGGATCCACCAGAAGATCTTCCGTAGCATGCGTAGGATGTTGAAGCACGCCGAGGAGACGTTGTTGACTTGCCTGGTCATGGAGAGGGAGGAGTCCAGGATGAAGCCCAGGTTGCGTGCATGGTCTGTTGGTTTGGGTGCGGTGCCCAGGGCGGGAGGCCACCAGGAGTCGTCCCAGGCGGAGGGTGAGGAGCCCAGGATGAGGACCTCCGTCTTGTCCGAGTTCAGTTTCAGGCGGCTGGTCGTCATCCACTCGGCTACCTCTTTCATCCCTTCGTGCAGGTTGGCTCTGGCGGCGGCGGGGTCGTTGGTCAGGGAGAGGATCAGTTGGGTGTCGTCGGCGTAGGAGATTATGCTGAGGTTGTGTTTGCGTACGATGGCCGCGAGGGGGCTCATGTAGACGTTGAAGAGGGTGGGGCTCAGAGATGATCCTTGGGGGACGCCGCAGATGACTTCGGAGGCCTCTGACTTGTACGGTGGTAGGCGGACTCTCTGTGTTCTTCCGTCGAGGAAGGAGATGATCCATTCCAGCGCCTTGTCCTGGATTCCGATGTTGCTGAGGCGCCGTACTAGGGTGCGGTGGCAGACCGTGTCGAATGCCGCGGAGAGGTCTAGAAGGATGAGGGCCGCTGTTTCTCCATTGTCCATCAGGGCTCGGATGTCATCGGTGGCGGCGATGAGGGCGGTCTCGGTGCTGTGATTGGCTCGGAAGCCGGACTGTGAGGGGTCGAGGGCTCCGTTCGTCTCGAGGAAGGCGGCCATCTGCTTGTTGACGGTCTTCTCGATGACTTTGGCTGGAAACGGGAGGAGCGAGATGGGGCGGTAATTCTTGAGGTCGGTGGGGTCCGCTGTTGGTTTCTTGAGTAGAGCGCTGAGTTCGGCGTGTTTCCAGCTCTCAGGGAAGATGGTGGTGTTGAAGGATGTGTTGATGATGTCTCGCAGGTGGGGTGCGATGACGGCGTCGGCCTTGTTGAAGACGTGGTGAGGGCAGGGGTCGGTCGGTGATCCGGAGTGGATGGAGTTCATCGTGCGGATGGTGTCTTCGGTGCTGATCGGGGTCCAGGCGTGGAGGGTGGTGGTGGGGGGTGGTTGTTCGGTCATGGTGTGCGTTGGTTGGTTGTTGAAGCTGTTGTGTATGTCCGCGATCTTGTTGTGGAAGTATGAAGCGAGGGAGTTGCAGAGGTCTTGCGATGGGGTGATGTCGTTGTTTCCTGCGCTGGGGTTGGAAAGCTCTTTCACGATGTTGAAGAGTTCCTTGCAGTTGTGTGCGTTGTTGTCCAACCGGTCTTTGAATGCTGTTTTCTTGGCGGCGCGGATCAGCTGGTGGTGTTTCCGGGTGGCAAGTTTGAAGGAGGTCCTGTTGTCCGGTGTCGGTTCCCTTCTCCAGACTTTCTCGAGGGCTCGGCAGTTCTTCTTGGAGCTCTTGAGTTCGTCGGTGAACCATGGGGCCTTCTTGCTGCCGGGTCTGCTAGGCGGGGTCCTCAGTGGGGCGAGTTCGTCCGCGCAGTTGCTGATCCACTTCGTGAGGTTGTCGGCGGCCTGGCTGGGGTTCGCTGAGCTGGCAGGAGGGTGCTGGCTCAGGGAGGTGGCGAGCTGGTCTGCTGTGATCTTGTTCCAGCTTCTGCGGGCGGCCTGTTGCTGGTGTTGGTGGGTCGTCGTTCTCTTGAAGGTGAAGTGGACGCAGCTTATTGGAGTAGTCCAACGAGAAGTAAACGACTCACAAAGAATAATAAGAAGCACCATGGATGCACTGAGTACTCTTGATAAAAATACAGAAACAAAATGATTAAATCAATGTACACCTCACTACAATTTGACCCAAAAATTAGGGAAGAGGAGAAACCTATATAAGGGTGGAATGGGGAGAGAAATACATCTCTTAAATTATAGGCATTGACACTCCAACGCATTTCTCATACTCATGTGGTGCCAAGAAAGATTGGAAAACCTCACTTACCCACTCTAACACAACTGCTTAAAAAATAGCATCGCTGGGGCACATCACAGCCACAACATACAAAATACTGTCAACAATCAACACACCTTAAATTGTAAGACACAGGAAAAACTGAACGACATATGAACAAAGTATAATTTATCTTTATTACAATTATCAAACTATCCCTAAATCAGTAAATCTGTTCAAGATTACCCCTGCTCTAGCTCGAAGCAAGCTCTGGTCAATTCACTGGGCTTTCTAGACAGAGGACAGACCTCTCTCCTTCCTTCCACGCACATGTGTACAACTATTTTGGGATTAACTACAAACACTAATATACAGCTGTCCCCAAACCTTCCTTCGAAAAGTCGTACTGGACGTCTTTGCCGCCAATACTGTCCTGCCCATTTTAAAAACATGGCTATTACTAACAAACCTGTTTTTAACCCTAAGTTTCAAAATGACTGTAACAATGGAAAATATGGAATATCCGTCATACCATACATGGCAGGCAGGTTTATGCTTCACTAGGAGAGCAGACAACCTTCACTTACTCTAATATATAGAAAAAAAGATCACCAATGTGGTTGTGGAATAAACTAGATGTATGTTTACAGAAAATCAAGCCCCAAGGAAGAGTCAAATGTCGATTCACCCTCATCAGCTGGTCTTCCTCCATGCTCCAATAGACCAGTTCTTTATGACGCGAAACATGACAAAACGAAACACACCCAAAAAACATCTGTATAATTGGTATCTGACATTCCACCTTACTTCTCTAATCCCTCCTTCTCTCTTCTCTCAATTCTGTCCCCTAAACACTCTACTTGTGCTCACTTCAGCAGGATACTAAACATATTACTGAACCTTCATGACCATATTTATGAACACCCACTCATCTGCAGTCCGATACCTTCCGTTTAATGACCCCATGGCCGAAGGGAAGGCCACAAGTGCACAGAGGACCATCCTGAAACATCTTAAAAAATCTGTGAATAAACTACTGAGATTACTGAGGCTACGGCCAGGGGACAAGGGCCCGCTACAACAGCTCCAAAATAGCAATGCAGAGCTCAGGAAATTCAAATGGGACATGAAGAGACAAAATGAAAATGAATTCTGGGCCAAACTTTACCACGATTTTAATGAAAATAATAGTGCCCGATTCTGGCGAACAATAAATAAAATCTTAAAATCAGCACATGGTGGCTTGACCTCACACATTACAGAAAACACTAGAACAGTGTACTTGGAATTTCACTTCCACCAACAAACATCAGCATCCAAGGACAATCAGCCAGCATCTCTAACCCATACGGCGACGACTGCCGTGGTCGCGGCAAAATAAATCGATACAGCCAAGGTCATGGAACAAATCTCTGAAGGGAGGAGAGATGGAGCACCTGGGCCAAACGGAATTCCACCAGCAATTTTTAAACAGGATCCAGAATACTGGTCAGAAATCCTTACTCCTCTCTTCAACTCAGTCAGACTATTTGGGCATCTTCCTGCATCATGGAAGGGCTCCATCATTGCACCAATTTATAAAGCTGGAGACAAAACCAAATCAAAGAACTATTGCCTGATCGCACTGTTAGATGTTGAAGCAAAATATTTTGCTGGAACCTTAATATCAGAGCTGCTAGAATGGGCATCAGAGCACAACATAATTCCCCCTTGTCAAACAGGTTTTTCCAGGGAGACCGGCACTACAACAAATCTTTTAGCGATGTCATTACTTATCGACAAGGTGAAATTAACTAAACAAACCTTGCATTTCTGCTTTGTGGACTCTAAGGCAGCCTTTGACAACATTGACTGTGCTAACCTGTGGAGGAAATTGTCTCTCTGGGAGATCCCTTTGCCCCTTCTGAACCTTCTGATACAACTACACTCCTATACATGGTTACAGGTTAAGCTAGGCAACGGTTCCCATCTTTCAAAGCGCATACCTACAACAAAGGGTCTAAAACAGGGTTGTGTGCTTGCACCAACTCTTTTTAACCTTTATACAGCAGACATGACATCGGCACTAAATGACTACAACTCGCATGCCCCTCGATTAGGGGGAGAAGCTACCTCGAGTATGTCATATGCGGATGACGTCGTTTTAGCAAGCCACACTCAATTTGGATTGCAACGGCTACTTAACCCACTACTTGACTACGCAACCCCAAACAGTTTGGAAGTAAACACCAACAAAACAAACACCTTGACAATCAATGGGAAGAAATGATCTAATGCTTGGTTCTTGGATAAAACTAAGATTGTGAACACCACGTATAAATATCTAGGTGTTATAATTGATAAAGGTGGCCAATTCGTGAAACAGCTTGAGGCCATAGAAAGGAAAGGGATGATGATAGTGACAACGTTAAGACAACTCAAAACAAGATTGACTGGACCAACCTTTTCACCACTGCTACATACGTGTTGCACAAGCAAAAATTCCACCGTCAATCACCTACGGCAGCGAAGTGCTGAGAGGCAGGGACTACTTATTGCTGGATACCACCTTGGCAAAGGCATATAGAGTTATGCTGAACCTCCTGTCATACACCTCGCCTGCACAGATACGTCTTGAGTTAGGCCTAACAAAGCAACTTCTTGGAAGGCGAGGCTTGTACATTAAGTGCTGGCATAAAATCAAGAACTCACCAAGGAACACACTAAATTACCGGCTCTGGCAGGAACTGAGCAATATATCCATCTCACCGGCCAAAGCCTATTTGGAGGAATCTCTCGCCATTACAGGTCTAGCCGAACTATGGAAAGTCCCAACAACGCACTTGCACTTTAAGATTGTTGTAAACAAGCTTATCAAGAAACTTTCCCTTATAGAGGCTAAGGCCACGCTATCACACAGGAGCCACGCATGGATGACTCTGTGCAGCTACAAATTATTTGAACCACAGGCATACTTCGAACTGAGGTACTCCAGGAAGTCAAAAGAATCCTTTTTAAAATACAGGTTAGGAATCCTTTCTGTTATTCCACACCTTCCACCGTGGCTGAGAGAGAACTGAAGGAAACTATACTGGCTATGGGGGGACGGAAACAAAGATTTCGAACATTTAATATGCTCCTGCATTAATTTAAAAGAAGAAAGGGAAGACCTACTAAAAAGCCACTTTAATGAACGCGGCATATGGACCCGGAGACAAGAGGTGCTTGCTTCCTTCAATCCAAGTGACCCGCAGCTAAATGGGACGTTAGTGAAGTTCTTGAAACTGGTGGCATCTAAGCAAGTCCCGGTGTAATCCTGTGTGGAACTAAATATCATAAAAATATTTTTGATATGAAATCTAAACACAGACTTTGATCTTTAGAGGAAAATTGCCATACCGGGAACTTCCCCCTATTCCAACATTCTTGCACTTTTTATAACAGTAGGAATTTTATAAGAGCATGAACCGGAAAGGGTAATTAATCAAAAATGTTTTATCAGAGTGTATTTTTGTAATGGTTTTAATTAATCAAACAATAAAACATTGTACTTACTTACTATAACTGAACATTGGATTACTAATGTACACCAAAAAGAACAAGACCACCGGATTAACATTCAAAAGGGACATCACATGGGTGTCAATATTTTCTGTTAACCGGAGGGCTGTAATAATGTATAACAAACATCTGTTAACTTCAACCATAGATCGTATTGGTCACTGACCCAAATATTTGTATGTCAAATGACAATTATACATGTATGTGAAGCTCCTACTCACTACATAGAAATCAATTTTAAAAAATTTAAATTAAAAAAAGTCTATGGGGGCTGGTCCACTAAACATCTGTAGAAGGCACTAACACCTTTGGCCAATACCCTGAAAACCCAAATGATCATTAGGTATGTGACGCAGGGGCTGCTGGGAGAGAGGATTGTTCTACGTCTTGTTCTAAAGTTTTATTAAAGCACAGAGATATTGGAAAGCAGTGCTGGGATGGATCAAATGTGTCCATATAGTTGTTGCCTTCAATAGACCAAGTACACATCCGTACAGTAAGGGAATTTCAGGCATTGGAGACAGTGCCGTGCTAGGCATGGGCAGTGTGGGCAGCTGCCCAGGGACTCGCACTGAGACCACCAGCATGGGGCTCCGCACCAGTGCAACACACTATACTAGTCCTTTTGTACCCCTACGGATCCAACTGAAAGAAAGGTGTATCCTTGCTATTGAACCCATGGGGGGGAGGCGCTCCCTGGGCATCTCAGGAATGGTGAGTGGAGACCTAGGGGAGGGAGAAACTTCCTCTTGTCCCAGCTGTAAGAAGACACATTATGCAGGTTTGTCCTGCAATTAGGCCTTCTGCCCAGCTGCCAATTCAGAGACACTATAGGACGCCCTTTGTGCAGCACTTTCGCACCACCATAGTTTTAACTTTCAGGTCACAAATAATTCTCACACCTTCAACCTGATAGGAGCTGTAATAGAGGTGCTGGTAGATGGCTGAGAGGAGGAGCTGCAGCCCAGGCGGAGTCTGCACAAAGCAGCTTTCGGAGCCCTGAGTATGTCACGTACGTAAATTAGAGGGGCCTCGCACATTCCCTTTCTGCCTAGGGCCCCAAAAATCCTAGAACCAGCCCTGATTGGAGACACCAACTCACTTAGGGGCCCATTAGGATGGCGGGCGGACTTTGTCCCGAATTTTTAACATTGCGGCGGTCGGTGCTGAATGCTAAAAATGCACGTCACGCACTTCAATGTACAACGTGACAGGCACCGTGCGGTGCCTGCCACATTTTACATTGAAGTGCAGGGGGGTACCATAGGTACACACCATATGCGCCCCCCACCTCCCAGAATCCCTGGGGGCCTGCAACGGCCCCCGCAGGAGATTTCCGCATGCTTCTCCGTGGCGGCCACGCCACCACGGAAAAGCATGTTCCCGCCCACATCCTAATATGGATGGCAGTGTCTTACAGACACCGCCACCATATCAAACCCTTTTCCGCCCGGTCGACATGTCGACCGGGCGGAAAAGCGGCGGACGGTCTTTCCGTTCGCCGCGGTCCCCCTGCCGTAGTAATATGGGGGGGGGGGGTGAATTGGGTAGCGGGCGGGGAATGGGGTTGGCAATTCGCCAGACATCCTAATGGGGTCCCTAGTGTGGGGAACCTCGATGGAGTTTTTGGAGGTCTGGTAAACCTTTTCACATAAATATGCTGGTGGCCCAAAGTCATGAACCAGCTAAACACTTCGATCTTTCTTTGTGTATTGAACCTGGCATAGTGGCATCCTGCCAAAGAGAGCATGAAAAGCAAGGCAGGTGGCACAATATAGCATCAAAAAAGAGCACAAACGTCACTATATAAAGACTACAGAATAGAACTACTGGCTGGAAGGGATGGCTGCACTGAGTGGACCTAGATGAATAGCAGGGAGTGACCGACACATTTAGGCCTTCTCTTCTCCTCATTTCTGTCAAACTCTTCTGCCATTTAAACAGGATCATCATTGGATCCTCTCAGGATACCTAGTACATAGAGGTAAGGTACGATATCAAATATGTATGAAATTTGGGGAGATCTGTGGCTCAAAGGTGTTGCACTGCTTTATACTATATTTGTTATTTAAGTGAAAAGAACTCAAGAAAAAGACATCTAAAGAATGCAATGCCATCATTCACTACGCCATTAAGCATTCTGACCCAATTCTTCTCGTGCAGAATGTTTAACTGCTAGTCCCTGCGATCAGCAGGCGCAAATGCATAGCCAGTCCATCTTTCAAAAATGTATTTTCTGGTGGCAAAACTTTTTCTGTTCCGGTAGATCAAGTGACAATATGGATATGATCGATAAACTGGAAAGCTGTTCTGGTTAACTCATGTCAAACGCTTACTCGCCATTCTTCAGATAAATGGATCAATTGGTACCCTACACATAGAGAATCACAAATCCAAATTACATACAGCACAGAAGTCTGGATCAACTATTTTTCAGGTTCAAGTCAAAGAGCCACACACGTGCATTATCTTTAAAAACATACAGTACCTTCGTGTTTCAAACAGCCAACTCACCTGAAGAGGAACTGACAATGCATTCTGCCCCTACTGATAGTTCTTCATCGTTCCTTATGAGTATCATAGGTAGTCCCTGCAGATCACAGGCAATCACATCGTCACCTTCTTCAATGGCCACTTCAACAGAGTGGTCCTCGTATTCTGAGGCATAGAGTTCCTCATTTCTTTCGATTTTGATGTGGCCCACGAGCCTTTGGTAATCCCTAAAAGATGACTCCTTGCTTTCCTTAGTCTTAATTTGGTCTAAGTAATTGTTTGTGTCTGTAACAGATTGCTCTTCCTTTTTAATGACCACCGGGCACACAGTGTCCCCTACAATCTTGGCTGAAGGTTTTTTTGTTTCTTGACACTTGGCAGTAGGTTCATAAAATTCCAAAACATAAGATTGTTCCCCGTCAATATTGTTGTTCTGATCCGAATGTACCACTACCTCTTTAGAGGCTTTCTTGACTTCTACAATGACTCCATCAAGGGTGTCCTGTGGATTCTGCAGAAAAGGCTCTGCCAATTCCCTGTTCTCCACGCCTACAATACAGCCTTGTAGGCCAGAGGTAGGTTGATTCTCCCACTGTGCAATCACCACTTCCACAATAGAGTCCTCAATCTCACAGGGAGTTGCTGCTGCCTGTTCTGCAATATTCCCTTGGTCCGAGGGCACCAAACACTCTTTATATAAAGGCCCCTTCACCGGCTTAGGCTTCCCCTTCACGGACGAGTTTTGAAGATGCCAGGCAAATAGCTCCTCCCATTGCTCTATTGTCCTTTGACCGCTGAAGCTTGGGATATATTTAAAACATGGCTCCTTTCCTTCATCAGTTTGTGGTAGATCTGGGACGTTTTTGAGGGCCCTGGCACACTGCACTTCCCAACTTACTTTTACCAATTCTGTGGAGTCACGAACATCCCAAACAGATGGCGTCTGAATTTCTTCCATCTGTATGGTTGCCAAGGATTCCGTGTTATCCCCCAATCGTGTTGCAGTCTCTTCGGTATTACTTCCTTGTGGTGAACAATCCTGAAAAACCCTTGGGGGCTTCTCCCCTTCAATGCGGTCTCCATCCTGAAGTTTCCACCGAGGCAAATCTTCATTTTCTTTAGTCGTTGCTTGGTTCAGGACATTTTCACGGTCCCTAAAAATCTTGCTGGAGGGTTTAGGAGTCACATCTTTGATTTTTACTGGTTCTATCGATTCCCAAGGATCAGTAAATGAAGGGGTCTCTTTTTTGCCCACCTCTACTGAGCAGCTGTAAGCTGTGTTGTCAAAGGAAGAATACGTTTCTGTTCCTTTCGTTTGGACTGTGAATGTTGAGTCTTGCAAATCCCAAACAGGGAACTCTTTTTTTTCAACTAGCGAAATAATTTCAGACTTTAAAGGTGTCATCCCTAGGAAGAAGAAAAAGTACAATTTAGCATCAGGATGGCAAGGATACCTAACATACATCACCAAATGTAAACTCACAAAGGCACATTTTCATGCCACCTCTAATGGATAAAGGCTTCAAAGCTTCACAGCTTGCCACCACAAGATTTCACTATTAATGCAAAATTCAACCATGCATGATTCCATAGAGCGCCACGTGTCCAGTTGCATGATGAATCTGACAGGCAGTGGTCATATCCCAATATAGACAGATTGTAAATCCCAATATCTTACACAAACAGAAGAAAGTTGGAGTAAGAAGATTACTTTGCAATAACACCACTACAATGAAGACAAAGGTACAGAATAAAAGTAGCAGTTAAGTAATGTTTATTGTGGGGGATATGTATATTTCTTATATAGATTATTTTTTAGGCAGAAAAGTCTGAGAAAGACATTGTATTCACAACTGCAAAAAGTCAGTTCTTTGTAGAGCCAGGTAGGACTTTTTGCTTAACTTCCGAATTCTGTTGGAATTTGCTTTCGTCTCAAAGCTCCACTCAACCTTATGTACAATCCCAGGGAGCTATGCATAGGTGGAGTACCCTTGAGGTGAAAATGTCAAGCATGAATAGGTCTGAAAGGACTAGATGGTTACTTCACTCCTTAATTCATAAGCACTTTACAAAATTGGAAATAAGAAGAGATTCATGATATTTGACTCCAAACATTCCCACACTCGCACGGTTTGGTGCAAAGTCACTTATGCAATATCAGCTAAAATTTTAAATTGATGATTTAGCAATAATAAAGTTCAAGGATGTGGAGAACATGCTTAATTTTTTAAACCCTGCCAAGCGGAGGGTATCTATGTGTTGGGAGAGTAGACAGGCCCCTACTACCAAACTATGGCTGCAAGATTTAACCTATTGTCGGGACCAGCTGGTCTGCTATGCTGAAGAGCTGCCCGCACCTTCGAGGCCACGGGACATTTGGTCGCCCCTCACTACCTACTTTCTATCTGTGCAGACTATCTAATCTCCTGTTACTTCTGACAATGGGATGAGTATACTTACTATATGCCTGTATTGCACTGTGCCCCCTTGCCTCTGTCAGTTTGCCTTATTTTTCGTATGAAATACCTTTTATATGCTTGTTTGTGTAGCCCTGACTTGCCGCCAATGGATGCTTCTTCTTTGTGTAATGTGTAGATACTGACCCGTATGCCATGTACTGTACTTCTTTATGATGTTTGTTTTTTCTTGTTCACAAAGAATCAATAAAAAAAAAAGTAATATCAAAAGATGTCATGGCACCACCTTTCAACATGTGTGCATAGTTAATGGTGACTGGCAGCAGACTGTTGGAAATGGCCAGGTTCTTATATGGGTGGATGTCTCCAGTGTGAATGACAGTCTTACATGCTAGGAAAGCTGGTACAAAATTGAACAAGACTGGTAAAAGAACAGAACCTTGTGGGTCACCAATATGTTAAATCAATCAAACAATCTCTATTAGATTTTAGATAGAATCATAAAAGGACAATCACAAGCACATCATAATTAAGATTATAAAATAGAGTTCTGCAAGCCATAGAAAGTTCATGTCTAGTGTGCAATGACAAACGGCCTGCAAAACAGTTACAAAAATGTATACCACCTAAGAGAAAATAATAAAATAGAATGCTAAAAGCACTTAATATGCCATTGATTTACGTGATCTTATGGCTACTTTTTAAAAGTTGCTAACCCTGACACATAGCTCAGCATTATCTAAAATTTGTGCATAATAGCAAGGATACCTTGCACTGTCTGGATGCTAAATGCTTTTTAAAAAGGCTTTAAATATAAGTTAAAATACCGACTACAGTATTCACATAAAAACATAAAATGTAAGAGTGACTGAGAAGACACGTCATCACACTGGGAAACTATTTACTGTAGAAACCCGACCCAAGAGGAAAACATAATAAATGCCAAACTAACGCTTCCCTAAACCAGAAAAGCAGGGGGCTTTCAAACCCAGTTAAAGGGAGATCTAAAAACAGGAATGTGGCACTGGTTCCCCTTAGGTGAATGTTATCCTTTATAGAACATTTGGCTCCTTTGTCCCTTAGCCTCTCAGATTGACTATACTCCAAGAATGTATGCTTTATCAGCCACTTACCTTCCTTGAAAAAGACTCAGGAGTGGTACAGAATTCAGGAAAACCTATCCTACTTCGAGAATCCTTCAAATGTCGTGTAGTTTCTAGGAATCTCCAGGACCTGCGCATTTTGGATTACCTAAACTGAGGGCTTGGTGTCCAAACCAGCCCTGGAAACCCCAACAGGATGTGTCAGCCGTTAGACCAGCTAGCTCTACAGTGCCACTACCACCCCCCCTGTATCCTACAGTGGTGTAGGCAGTTTCTGGGAACCACTGAACAGGACTACATGGTTCCTCAGGGATCGTGGAAAACAGTACAGTACTTTTCGCACAGTCACTCATGCTTACTTATTCTCAGAAAATACACAGTATGGCAATTAGGACGTTTTCAATAAGTATTCATTGGTCCTGCGTCAGTCTTGTGTAAAACATGTTTGCTGCGACAATCAGGAGACAGAAGCACAGGAAAGAAATCGCAAGTACAAATATAGTAAACATTAGATACATTTCTACCATATTGCTTAAAAGATGAACTTATATAGTCCAGATAAGACAGTAGTACTTGCATACTTGCATACTCCTATAATACGTAATTTGCCTAAATGTACCAAGCATAGATATGTAGGTGTAGCATGTATATGTGTATATATGTATGTATATAGCCAATAATCTCCTAGGGAAGCTTCAACCCCCTCAACTGATGGTAGAGAATGAAGGACCCCCATCTCTGCTCAGGGGTCGATACCCCGCAAGGGATGTCAGGCGGCTGCGTTTCGAAGATTCAGCAAGCAGGACCCCATCTCAGTATGGAAGGAATTCTCCTCTAATTTGCAGGGGGGAATAAGGGTATTATATACTAGAATGGTCAATCCAAGGTTTCTTCTAAATTGATGTGTTTTGAAAACAATCATAAGTGTTATGAAAATGATAATAAATATTCTCCTAAAAGAAATGCGATCATGCACAGAGGGCTTGTTGGCCAAGGATGAAAAAAGCAGTGATGATCCTTATACAGAATAATTATGCAGCGCCTGAGGACATGTTTATGTACGTCAGGTACAGAGATTATGATGAAGTACTAAAAACCTGGTGTCAAAGAGACAGGAGCAAACTACTAGGTAAAAGGTCATCTGTTCAGAACCGTTCTTGTCGGGTGGATGGGACAATGTATGTAGAAAAGGGGGGGTACATGACCGGATTCCCTTAACGAACATGACACAAATATGCTAATCACGGTAACCCTCACCCGTGCTCACAAGATAAGCAGTATTTAATTTTTTCTCTGTTCAATCCTGCTTCCTGGGTGGTCTAAACAGATACCCAAAGAATCAGTGGAGACAGGCACACTTAGTCAGGTATATACAGCAGTGCCAGCTCCGAATGCAGGATATTGCGCGAGCTGACATGTGGAAGAGAAGGGAGGCGTCTGCACATCAGATTTTCCCTAATTTGGAGTGGTGCAGGATTGGAGTAACCCCACATGCCTTACCCATATAAAGCAGCAGGGATGCAGTGTATTTTGTAGATTGACTGTAAAGGACTGTAAATGGGAAACCCACTACCTGGAAATGGGAAACCCACTCCCTTCAAGTGAAACTTCAACACAGCATATTTGACGGAGCTATCCTCGGACAGAATCTCCTAATTATCTTCCAGAACCTTCTACCTTCCTTGTGAGCAGCTGCAATGTCCAACTTACCAAAGTCTGCCTCAAGCAGTTCGATTTTTCCTTTCTAATAGCATATTTACATGCAATTATAGCCTCTACCTGAATCAAGGGCTTAGGCTCTAGAGCCTTCCTCAAGTTACGATTAGCTAGGGAGCATTCCTTGTTAAACCAAGAGCCAAGAAACGACTATATATGGATAAGGTAAAAATCAGCATAGCCTACAACGATCATTAGAAGAAGACGGAAGGGGCAGCTGCCTATCAGGGTAAGCCTTTTTTTAATTGGAAAATGCCCTTCTCCGTCTTGCGGTGATGTGTGACGTTTTGAAACGAAAGAAACTTCATAACAGATTGATCACAAGACGATCTTTACATTATATGTAACCTTCCTTACAAATTGTGTCGTATTGACTGCGCTGGCCTAATCTTCTTTCTCCAAAAGATCGCCATTTACTTTGACTAATAAGCCTGGTACTAGCCTGACTCTGAGGCACTTTTAACATCGATATTCTTTAAGCAGTGGACCTGAATGAGATACGTTTACGAGTCCATCCTTGATGCCCCAAACCATTTCATCCCTGTTGGCATAAGGATCCTGTATATAGAACTGCGGGCGATAGTTCAATCATCCTTTACTCAGTACCTTGCCCACCACCTCGTGGACCGTTACAACAAGGGCTTTACAAATATCTATTGATCAGTCCTGATGATGGTCTCAAGGAGTCACCCATAAGAGACCGAAACGTCGACCGTTACCCTTCTCCAATAAGAATTTAAAATATTTATGTTTTGGATAGGTGTTTACAGGTTTTACAGAGAAATCAACTTCAATCCAGTATATTTTTCCTGTATCCCTGTCTGTATATTTGTATTTTATAACCCCTTGTGATTTGTTGGATAAAAAACATATTTTGCTTATACACTTGCTTGTTGTTTTTTGTCTAATGTCAAATGTTTATTGTATATTTGTTTGTTAAGCTAGAAAGTTATATATATATGATTATCTGAACTAAACTCAACCAGGATTATTAAGTAGCCTACACTAAAAATTATTTTCTAAATATCAAAATATCTCTTTCAATAAACTCCCTTGGAGGCATCCTCTACCCATTCTACTACTTTTCACCCAAGCCCCCAAGGGTATTTTGGGTTGCTCACTGTGTGTACCACCTACAACCATCAAGGCATTGTGGTCATCCCAAAGTGTTTCTAGTTTATATTCCTCAGAAAAAATATAGGGCAAGTTATGTGTGGAAAAAATTTAATCACTAGTAGAGGGGCAGCCCCTACCTCTGAACGATGGAACATCAGGTCCTCCTTTGTCAAAAAGTTGAGTAACAATTACAAAAACTCCAGCTGCTACGTATAATCCCAGTTCAGAACCTCTACATTCAGGATCCTCAACATGATCAATTGTGCTCAATTTACTTAAGCTTTCTGTGTTTCTCCTTAACTTAGCATTAAAGTCATAAAAAATGACACAGTTTGGCTGGGCAAGTACCCTAAACAAGAATCCTTATGATTCTCTAAAAAGGAGACAGATTTGGCAAAATTACCACAAGGCGCATTAAAAAAATTATTGTTGTAAAAATAATCAAATTAAAATTACAAGAACTGTTAGAATCCCTATTTAACACTGCTTATCAGGTGGAGCAATCAACACTTATATGACCACTCTGACCAGCTTTGCCAAAACTCATGGAGTCAACATAATTTCCTATGCCGACAAGACACAACTCATTCTCTCTCTCCACAAAGACACCACCAAGACCAACACTCACAACTGCATGACAAGTGTCGCTAACTGGATGAAGGACAACTGCCTAAAGCTCAACACGGACAAAACACGAGTACTGATTTTCGGAAACAAAGCTCCCTGTGGGACGCATCTTGGTGGCCCTCAGAACTCTGAACTACTCTTACCCCTACAGACCACACTAGGAACCTAGGCACCATTCTGGACAACCAGCTAACTATGATGAATCAGGCCAACTCTCTCTCCTCTTCTTGCTTCTTCATCCTCTGCATGCTTAGTGAAATATTCAAATGGCTAAACCAAAGCTCAAGACTTACCATCACCCAGGCCCTCATCCCCAGCTGTCTGGACTACGGCAACGCTCTTATGGAGGGATCACAGCTCACCTTCTCCAACTACAGACCATACACAACGCCACAGCCAGACTCCTCCTGGATCTCCCTAGATGAACCCACATCATCCTTCACATCAGCAAACGCCACTTACTACCTGTACAGAAAAGATGCCAGTTCAAGCTCCTGATCCATGCATACAAGGCCCTACACAACTGCGGATGCACATACTTGAATCACCACCTGAACTTCCATTAGTCCGTGAGACACCTCCACTCCAAGTCCCTATCTCAAAAGTTCGACCCCCGCATCAGACGTAGCAGATGTGGAGGTCGCTCTTTCTCCTACCTAGCAGTGAAGACCTAGAATGAGCCACCCTTTTATCTACGGACCTCGCTATCTCTCCCAGAGTTCCGAAAGTCCCTGCCTGCACCGAATACCCTCATGAGTGACAAGAAGTGATCTACAGATTGATTGATTGGTATCCAGTTCAACCAGTAAAATTTTAAGCAATGGATTAATCAAGATTGAGAGGGCTCTCTTAATTCACCTATGAGGAGAAGGAGTAGCAGCAACTGAAAAGCAGGCAAAGCCCTCTCACGATAAAGAATGTGTAGCCCAGGTCTCTTGAAAAACATTATTATCAAATCGGCAATTGTCATCTAGTCTGGAATACCAATCTTGGGTCTGATACCTGCAATATTCCAACTAATCAATGAAAAAGAGGTTGCACGCATGCTGAAGTGACTTTAGGTACCGAAATGTTTAAACTCTACACAGGAGGAGTGAGTAACAGACTCGCCAACCCCTAAAGGAAGAATATGGAGTCAGTCAGTTTGGATGCAAATGGATAAAATCTCAAAGTGATGGCATAATTGGACTTCTGTAAATAGGCCAACTAAGGTTGCGCCGCTGTTAGTACCCACCAAAGAAACAGGCTTCAGGTTGGAATGGTAACAACAGCTCTGCAAGACTAGAGGCTTACTTGATATTATGGCAAAGAAAGGGTAACATTGAAATTGAAGTTTATGAAAATAGCCTAACAGCACAATTACAATCCTGGCTCTTCGTGAACCCAGCTTGGATTATAAACCAGTAATCTGTGTACTGGTCTCAGGTACCTAATATTGATAATCACACAATCTCTCTCATGGTTCGTTGGGGCGTACTGATCCAGCCCATCCTGTATGTCATTATAATCCCCGTTGCTTCAGTCAAACATAAACCTTTGTATTTAACCAACCAGTTCAGAATCATATTGGGAAATTGTTCAGATTGGTAATGTAGAAGTTGTCGGATGCCTATAAGAATTATCACTTAAGGACATGCTGCTGGGGGTGGAGGTTAATATTAACTAATTACGGGGAAGATGCAGGTTCCCTTTCAAGAGCAGATGTACTTCTAGTGCCTTCTGACTGGTCTGTATCACCCGACTCTTACAAGTAATGAATGAAGGTGCAATAGAACAAGTGACAGCGCTGCTAAAAGCCACCCTCTGGCTGTCCATTCCAACCCCCCAGTTCTGAGGGGTGGGGAAAGAGCTTGTCTGGGGAAACTTCTTTCCGACCATCCTGAATTAGGTGCATCAGACTCAAAATTACGCCCCAACTCACAAACTTGACCCTAATCCTAACTTGGCAAAACATTCCTTGAGATTGCAGCATTATTATGTGAAGGGGGGGTTCACTGACAGAATATCTATGACTAAAATATCCCCATACCACAATATCGAGTTAAAAATATTGATGTCAAAAATATCCACATCCCATATTCATAATGGTAAGTACAAACATATTGGGGGTAAAATATCGATGATATAAATATAGTTGCACAATATATATATTAAATTAATAAATATTGTATCAATTAAAGAATACAATACATTTTTAAAAATACTTTAGATTAAATATACATTTTAACAAATAAACTTAATTTAAAAAAAGTTAAACATACATATATAATAGTGTATATATATATATATATGTTTACTTTAAAACAATTAAACTATTTTTAATGTATTTTATCATTTTAAATGTATACGCCTCGTCAGGGGTAGTAAGCGCTGCAGTGTGGCGTTCTTCGCAACCGGACCGGCCGCTCATATTCCATCGTAAAAAGGTTGCCCTTCGGAGAAGACGCCTCCTTAATGCGTGATTTAATAAATAATGAAGCTTTCAATGATGGTTGTTGTTCAATTTGTTGCCAGTGAACAAGGACAGAGTTACTGTCTGAAACGCGTTTGGCTTTGAATGCAAGATTCGAGTGAGAAGCTGTTTCCAACTGAAGCCTGCTAAGTATACGGAGAACTTTCGCATTAAGGAGGCGTTAAGGAGGCGTCTTTACCGAAGGGCAACCTTTTTAGGATGGAATATGAGCGGCCGGTCCGGTCGCGAAGAACGCCACACTGCAGACAAGCAGTTAAGCAGTGCTTGAAACTCAAGATGCTGCGAAATGTGAGAGTCCAATCTTGCGGGACTGGATATTGGCAGAAGGAAGAGCTTTGAACTTCTATCTACCCACTGGGGATATTAATCACATTTTAGAAATTACGAGTACAGTAGCACTTACAGCACCTATGGCAAGAACTTCAAGTACCATGAGGCAATGAGGCACAACGCCCAGATGGGCGGGACTTGGGTGATTTAATAAATAATGAAGCTTTCAATGATGGCTGTTGCTCAATTTCCAACTGTAGCCTGCTCAGTATACAGAGAACTTTCGCATTAGGAGGCGTGTTCACCGAAGGGCAACCTTTTTACGATGGAATATGAGCGGCCGGTCCGGACGCGAAGGACGCCACACTGCAGACAAGCGGTTAAGCATTGCTTGAAACTTAAGACGCTGCGAAATGTGAGAGTCCAATCTTGCGGGACTGGATATTGGCAGAAGGAAGAGCTTTGAACTTCTATCTACCCACTGAGGATATTAATCACATTTTAGAAATTACGAGTACAGCAGCACTTACAGCACCTATGGCAAGAACGTCAAGTACCATGAGGCAATGAGGCACAACGCCCAGATGGGCGGGACTTGGGTGATTTAATAAATAATGAAGCTTTCAATGATGGCTGTTGCTCAATTTGTTGCCAGTGAACAAGGACAGAGTTACTGTCTGAAACGGGTTTGGCTTTGAATGCAAGATTCGAGTGAGAAGCTGTTTCCAACTGTAGCCTGCTAAGTATACAGAGAACTTTCGCATTAGGAGGCGTCTTCACCGAAGGGCAACCTATTTACGATGGAATATAAATATATATAAATATATATATATATATATATATATATATATATATATATATATATATATATATATATATTTACATTCACTCCGTCTGACGCTCCTGCATCCCAGTCACTCTGCTTGGACTGTTAAAAATGACTAAGTCAGACCCAATTCTGGTGCGTAATCACTGTTTTATTCCGTAAAGTAGAATAACACCCAGCAAGCCCGCATGACGCGTTTCGCCTCTAGCCAGAGGCTTGATCACATGATACACATTGCTTGAAAGTGATGAGGGTACTTATTGAGCTCAAAAAAGGGGGTTGGCGCTAGATGGTCATGGCCTACCCTCATTAACCCTATAGTGATCAGTGTTTTTACTGATCTCTCTTTGTGTTAAATCAATGGCACAGTGCCATACTTCCAAAACTTGGACAATAAATTGTGCAACATATATGCAGTGCAAAGTATGCAATAAAATAATTTAATATGTTACATACATTATTACATTGTTTAGAAAATCAGGAGGGAAATATATAAAAGAGTATAAAAATTATTATATATTCATTATTTACAATAAAAGACAAAGTGTCTGTAATTAGTACAAAAACCTCAGATTAAAAAAATTGTGCAACTCAGCCTCAGTTGTTATGTGCAAATTTCAACAATATAAATAAAGTTCTGTAAAAACGTCAATGAATATCATTATTAAAAATGTATGATACATGTCAATGTCCAGTTAGAAAACACCAATTTCATAATGGGGTATACAATGGTTGTTAACCAAATCAATTCATATAGGCTCAAATTGTGTGCTAAAAGTCCTCATCGCGAATCCCACCCATAAAGTGCTAAATAGTGCAGATCTGTGTATAATAAATCATAATTTGAATTATAAAATCATGGAAGGGTGTGGAAGGAGGTTGTTGGTCATTTTTGGTGATCCTCACACCACATTAATTGTAAAAACTGCTACATCCATTATATCCAACATTGAAAACAGTTAAAAATTGTGTCATTCCAAATACGAAATATTTAAAAACATATATTTGTTACAAAAGTTGTTGACGCAGCGTTTCGGTTAAACGATAGGACCTTCATCAGGTTATTTTCATCTTTTTATACATAATTCATCAATAGCATTATTAATGCATAATATAACTGAGTCTTATATTATGCATTAATAATGCTATTGATGAATTATGTATAAAAAGATGAAAATAGCTTGTGTCTAATTGTATGTTTTTTTTTTAACCAGAACCTTGTCCTGATGAAGGTCCTATCGTTTAACCGAAATGCTGCGTCAACAACTTTTGTAACAAATGTATGTTTTTAAATATTTCGTATATGGAATGACACAATTTTTAACTGTTTTTCTATGGCACCAAAATGTTTTTAAGAAAAAATTGTTTTATGACTGTATGACTTCCTAAATAAATTGTACAATTTTTCTATATATATTTTGCAATTGCTTTTTTATCTCTGTGTATCTTTTCATGTGATTCAATATGCATGTGGCTATGGTGTGTACTTAAGAGCTATGAGAACTTTTCCCCCCCATTTAGTGTATGTCCTTCTCTCCCAATTTAAGGGCTAGTAAGGGGCTCACTTATCTTTCTCAGAGAAATTCATTGGCCTCTTGTTTAGGTAAAATTCTGCAGCCTTCATACCATCAGAGTGTTTGATTGATGTATATAGCGAAGCTACATCAAGTGGTATTAATAAACAGTCTGCGCTCCAAACAACATTGTTTAGTTTTCTGATAAAATCAGAGGTGTCCTGTACATATAATTTATGGAATTTCACCCATTCCTGGAGAAAGAAGTCTATGTATCGTGAGATACTCTCAGTTGAGCTCCCAATGGCAGATATGATCGGGCGTCCAGGTGGTACATTAATATCTTTATGTATTTTCGGTATTAAGTAGAAAGTTGGTATTACAGGGTGATCTTTTTTCATGTAGTTGTATTCATCATTGGATAATAATTTGGCGCTTCTCCATGCCATCAGTTTCAAGTTTTGTTCCTGCCAAGATGTTTTTAAAGCTGTCAAGTTACTTTTCCTGTAACAAGAAGAGTCCAATAGTTGACTTTCCGCTTCTGCAACATACATCTCTCGTGGCCATAAAACAATGTTCCCGCCTTTATCGGCTTGGCGGATGATCACATTTTTGTCAGACTCCAATTTTTTGATTAGATTCTGGTAACATTGATTCTTTTTGTTGGCAACACTGTGTTTCCTATTTGTGGTTATGTATAGCTGCTTGAGCTCCTTGGTAACTAACTCAAGGTACACATCTAGATTGTCATGTGTTAAAATAGGTTGAAAAGTTGACTTGGGTTTGAAGGGAGTATTGCTCATACCTTGATCTTCGCTTGATGTCACTAAGGGCAAGTCCATAGCTGGTTCACCTTCCTGTTGTAAACCCCAAATTTCATCAAAAAAACAATGATCCCCAGCTTTCAACAAGGAGGGACTATTCTGTGCCCCTGTCTTTTTTCTCTCTTTGGTTGGAGGAGAAAGAATTTATTCAATTTCAACTTTCGTACAAAACGGTATGTATCCATTCTTGCATCCACATAATTGAAGTTAGATAGCGGACAATAAGATAACCCTAAGCCTAGGATAATTTCATCTTTAGCTGATATATATATATATATATATATACATATATATATATATATATATATATATACACACACACATAGACCAATGCAATAACATAGAATCTATTTTAAAAACAACATATTCTAAATTAAAACATGAAACTATTTAAAAATCTTTAAACTTAAATTTCCCACTCCAGACAGTCCAACAGTAGAGAAAGTGTTGAATAGCGGAGGGGGGGGGGGGGGGGGTTGGGGGGGTTGCTATTCACATTTCAATGGGTGCAACAGTGGTGAAAGTGTTGGATAGCGGAGGGATAAAATGTACTATTCCCACTCGAGTCATTGCTACAATAGGGAAAGTGTTGGATAGCGGAGGAGTAGAAATTACTATTCACACTCTAATTAGTACAACAGTAGGGAACGTGTTAGATACCAGAGGGGTAAAAATTACTATTCCCACTTTAGTGAGTGCAACAGTAGGGAAAGTGTTGGATAGTGGAGGGGTAAGAATTACTATTCCCACTCCAATGACTGCAACAGTAGGGAAAGTGTTGGATAGTGGAGGGGCAAAAATTACTATTCCCACTCCAATGAGTACAACAGTAGGGAAAGTGTTGGATAGCGGAAGGATAAAATGTGCTATTCTCACTCCAGTCAGTGCATCATGAGGGAAAGTGTTGGATTGCAGAGATGTAAAATTGAGTATTCTCAATCCAGTCTGTTCAAACAAAATATCAACAAAATAAAAAAAATTGTAATTAATATTAAACATTAAAAAAAAATTATTATTTTAAATACATATCACAAATACCTAAAAATATTAATATTAAATTAAAAAAAAATGTAAACAAATACATATTTTTATTTACTAATTATTTATTAACAAAAACATTGTTACATAAATGTAGTCTATTTACTTCCTAGCCTATAAAACCATGCAACCCACATTAAAAAAGAATGAATTTGCATAATTAACATAATGAATTATCAATTAAACAAATATTGTTTGTTGAAAAACAAATTAAAAACACAAAATGCAATTAACTTCCCACCCTTTACACCTGTAATCTCCACAACCCACCCCTAAAATTCAACTGTAAAAAAAGGTATTACACAATGAAATAACTAATAGTATTTAACCACTAATTATAAAGTGAGTAAAATTAATTTACTCCCCACTCTTCACTTCTATAAACCCAAAACCCACACACACACAAATATTTAAACAATGACCCTAATTATGAATTCATTAATATTAATTATCAACAAATAATAATTAAAAATAAATTACTTCCCAACCTTTACCCTTAAAAACCCCACAACTTGCAACTAAAATTAATGACACAATTTCCATATATAATTGTCAATTAATTAATATCAATTAACTATTAATTAATTAAAAATAAATTACTTCCCATCCATTACCCCTATAAACCCTACAACCCACACCTAAAATGTGCCCTCAAAAATTAAAAACACAATTAACATTATAAAATCTCAACTAAATGAGTAGTAATAAATAAACAATATTTATTAATGTATTATAAAGAAATTACTTCCCACGCTATTCCCCTATAGACCCACAACCTGTTACAGAACTAAAAAAACACACAATTGAATTAATTTATACAAAAAATACATCACATACATTTAAAATATATACTAAAATACATAGCATTAATTAAAAAAATTATATTTTAAACTATATTTTTGAGACTATATTAATAACTTCTATATTATTAAATGCGATATTCCTTACCTTAAAGTCGATATTCTTGACCACCACATTCTTGCTGTCGATATTTCTGAGTCCCAATATTTAAAACTCGAAATAAGTGTAAGTCGGCATTCCCAACTCGATGTTTTGACTGAATACCAAGGGAGTGCCTTGATCTGGCTTTTAATGACTTTTAATTTATCCAGAATGGGACATAGTTCCACTTAGAGAATCGTTGAGTATCTTTTACAGCAATCATCCATAAGAGACTTTGTAATAGATTGCATGGAATTGATGTGCAAGTTGAGCTTCCCTTGGCTAGATACCTTTACACAGTAGACTGTGGCCCTCCATTTAGTCCGCCTAGCAACTGGGGATCCAGGACTAGTGGTATTTACTGCTGTCAAAGAGGAGTCTGGTAAAATAACAGAAGAGATGGAAAGGGGTACTGTAGCAGATGAGTTGCCACTAGCACACTCGTTAGTGGACAAAGAGCCTAGGCATATCTATAGCCTTTCGGTAAGGGCTATTTCATTATGATGCCACCCACTGAACTCTCTCACATAAGGTCAGTAGAAGTACTTTTGGCAGGTGCACTAACCACTGCACGAAAGCTGGCAGCCTCACGTTCGACCATGGTGGAAATATGAGGTGACACTGGGACAAGGGCTACACTGCCAATGACCAGAAAAACACCAACTGTGTGCGTGAGCAGGAAGTAAAATCACACGTACGTTCCTATGGATGCCTCCTATGAATGTCTGCTGTACAGTTTCCTCTCTGACTCATCCACAATTCTTGGGTCCCAGAGAGGTTTCTAGGCACTGTCAGGAAGGAACGTGACCCTCAGAAATTGAAAAGACAGATGTATTAGGACGTTCAGGATGCTTGCTATCACAAGTTCCAAGTCCAAGCTACCGTCACCCTTCACCCTCGACACCACCAGATTGGTGCTACCTACACTTCTTGTGCCACTCAAGTGCAGATACAGTTTTTCACTTGTGCCCACCGACACCCTACAATGAGCAAGACAAGCCAAAGAGATTCAGCAAATAGACTTGCCTGAAGCCACAACCCTTCTCCTGGGCTGTGGCATCCTGGACTGCAGCACTTCCCTCCAGAGACACCCATATGGCTGCCTGGTCTGCCGGTATCGTGTTCAGGTTCCTCCAGGACCCTAGACTGCTGCACACCGCTGCACTCCAACATCCTGCACTCTGCCGGTCATCGACTGCCTCTCTTCCCTCCTCGCAGGCTAGAATGGCCAGTTTTCAGATATTCCAGAATACTAAAATGTAAACAAATTACAATGTTTTCCTAAGAAAGTTGGCAAACCTGGGCAGATATGCCTCTTCCCGGCCCCATCCGGCACCTCCTGTCAGAAGAGCAGGGGACAGGTCCCCGAGTACAACACAGTAACAAGCCGTGATTACCAGGGCCTGCTAATGGGCAGGTGCCACAGTGTTAACAGGCCTGTGTCCTTAGTAATGGTCTGCCATCATTCAATAATGTCAGTGGAAAGTCTGTATCCCACCATAATTACTCTGAAAATACACTTCTTTACACAACATTCCACACCACAAGCACAGAGCCTTGCAAGACACTGACCACTGGTGCACAAAACTAGGGCCCTAAAAGGGAGTCCCTTACCCTAGAAGTCAGCGCACAGAATGGGGAAGATGGGTGGGGGGGATAAGGAATCTATAACTAATATATGTCTTTTACAGATATATCGTTACCAAAGGTAATTAACTTGGTCATCTGAAAGAGACTATTAGCTATACCTTCCTTACCTTAGAATAGATACCCCAGCAATACCAACCCCGCAAGTGGTCTGCAAATTCAGTTCACACCAGAAAGTCCAGGAGAACTGAACGTACAAAGAAGCTGTCTCTCCGGACTTGGCTATCCAGGCAATAATGGTTAGTCAATGTGTACAATGATGCCCATGTGGCTGCCTGGCAGGTGACATGAAGGGGGTCCCCAGGTCCCAAAGTAATAGTGGCCGCTGTCGCGCCAGTGGAATGGGCGCACAACCCAACTGGAGGTTCCATTTAAGCTAAGGAATAGCACATTTTAATGCAAAGAACGACCCATCGAGGGATTGTTAATTTTTGCGCAGCCCAACATTTCTTGGCGCCCACATAGCCAACAAAGAGCTGATCATGCAACCGGAATTGTTTTGTGCGATCGAGATAATATGAAAGCGCACGTTTTGTGAAGAACCGGGGTTTAACCCAGCGGCGTCAGGGGCACGCCTAAGATCTTTGAGTTCACCTGTCTTGGTATACAGAAACACGGAATACTTCTGGATGGCATCAGAGACCAAGTTTATTAGCTGCAGCTAGTAACAGTGATCCTAGAAATACATCACGGTGTAAATTCTCAGGAGACTGCTCATTTTACTAAGGCGAGACGTCTCCTTTTATACCCAATATTCACATTATAAATGTACACACACTGCACAAAATACTAGCCAATAAGGTACATTTTCAAACAAAGTATCACATAACAAAAACTCAATGTACAGTATCCCAACCCAAAAGTTAATTATTAGGAAAGTCCCAAATTCAATCTCCACAAGCCGGACAAACCTATAATTGAAAGCATAACCCATGTAATGAAGAAACATAAAAAAGAAACAGTAACAGATGCTGAACAAGATAAAACATGTGCAAGGAAACTACAAGTTAACGATGTCCTGAACATTGATTGGCAATCTCAGACAAAGATCGATCAGGGAAATTGGCTTTGCGAGGTCAGTTTCAGGTGAAGAGGTCAGTTTCTTACAGTTCATTTCAGAGTCAAAAAGAAACCTAGTTAATGTATACATGAACTTAGAAGGCCAGGCCACTTTATTCGCCAGGCTACCTTCACAGGCCTACGTGAGGGCAACACAAAATGGTGGCACAGAACAAAATGGAGTCGGACTCAAGAATTACAAAACCTCAGACCCTCCTTTTGCCATTACATAGGCAATATCCTAACACTCATTTAATCTGAATCTAGGTCTATGTCGATAATCATTAGGTCATCAAAGGTGTTGCTGGAGCATCATCTTATTATTCTCTACTTCTCTCGGGACAGGTCTCTGAACACACATATTAGCACAAAGACTACAAATGGCGGGACCACACTGGATGCAAAGACAACAAGATAAAATGATGGTTAGAACCATACCAAGGAATGTCAGAGTCTTCCATCCCCATTTGGACAGCAGTCCCCAAAACCATCCCGTCAATGAATAGTCTCCTTCGTCTACATGGATAGACTCAGAGATTTTATACAACCTAGAGATGGCTTGGTACACTGTAGGGGCATTATCTGGTATGTAAACACAGCAACTGGATCCAATCAATGTACATACTCCTCCTCGATCTGCAAGTATGATGTCTAATACCATACAGTTCTGCAAAGTCATAAGGCGGTCTGCTTGAAGCTCAGCTGTAACATTACTAAGAGCACCTGCTGTCTCATTAATAGTAGCTTCAACAACGCGGACAAGCTGTCGAATATGCCTACTATTGATCATAGGACCCCAAAAGGGCAGGAAGCCCTTGAAGAAATCTCCTACTTCGTGTGCTGCAGTATCTTCCTGATTGAAGACACCTCTACCATATCTCGTTCTATGATAGTCTGAAGCAGTAGTGTATGTAGGGGGAAGCAGAAACGCCACATAACACGTTCCTGAAAAATCAGTTGGCAACCATGTGTAGGCTCTGTCATGACAAACAAAATATGTGCCTTTAGCTGGCACAAACGGTGGAGAAGTCCGAGATGAATAGACATAGGTTTGAGCACACACACTCTTACCTAGCTGAGCTTTCGGATTCCGACCATTACCTTGCAAACAAAAATGGCCTCTGTGGGGTACAATCCAAATAGGGGGGGAGACCTTTTTCGTCCCTCCTTCTCTGTCAAGCTGGAACTATATCCAGTCATGTTCCAACCAACGTAAGCCTGCACCTCATCCTTAGGGATAGCATTATATGCATCAATATCTCGGATCATAGCTACTATTCCCCTTATCAAGGCACTACTGCTCGAGTTATCTTTAAGGGAACATAAGGGACGTACCTCATTTGCATAGATAAACATGGTCTGAAAAGCCCACACAGACCCATTAAAAGAAAAAGGCAAAACCAAATATGGCATACCTTTATCTGTCGTATGTGGTAAAAGACCACACACCCAACCATTAGTGGTATTTACTTCTAAGTGATGCTTATGCAACAACTGTATGAACGAGTTGTTGACAAATTCTGATCTCCTTGTCTGTTCATGTTCAGGCAATGTATAAAACTGGTGCAAAGAAACAGTAGTGAAAGAAAGCATAGGTTGGGAGGTGGGCGCAGATGCCTGTTGTGTAGCATAGACAGTCCAACCCACACAAGCTAATGTGATACTAAAAAACATCAAAAAGCACAATATTATAAAACATTTGCTATGTATCAATGTACAAAATCTTGTCTTAAGATCTATTCTCTCAACATCTCTTTCAGTTACAACAGACTCCATCCTCTAACGTGCTGCTCTCGGCAATTTTCCTTCTTCACTCAAGTGTGCATCCGGGCGTCCTAGACGTCCCTTGAACCGCAGACCTTTCGTCAATACGCGGGCCACCCCTTAAGTCTTATACCACGACCCTACAGCTGAACCCGGATGGTGGTTCGAAAAAGAAAAAGAACAATAGTCTCTTGTCTGAAACAGTGTAATTTACAAAAAAATTCAGATTTTATTTGCCTTTTAAGACCTTAAGTTGCAGCGTTCTTTACCAGGCACAGTTTGATCCCGAAAGAGTGTCTCTGGGTGCGTAGTATCAAGTCTCAAACACGGTGGCACAGCTTCTTGCAAGACTTCATCATCCACTCGTTCTGACTGAGTCCATTCCAGATGTGCATCGCTAAAAGGTACAAATCTCAGAACCCTTTCACTCTCGGAATCGGCAACACCTTCCCGGACCCACTTATCGTAAGGTAAGGGCAAAGGTATCTTCTTGCAATGAGTACCATGTACCCAGTTTTTCTTGCTGAACACCTTAATAGCAGTCCGAGTTGATAACAGGACTTGGTATGTACCGGTTCATCTCGGTTCCAAGTTCTTTGACCTCTGGAAATTCCTGGTTAGAATCCAGTCGCCAGGTTGAATCGTGTGGCCTGCGTCTACAGAAACTGAAGGCAAAGTGTCATGGACCTGTTGGTGAAGAACACGCAATTTAGCAGTCAAATCATGTAAGTAGTCAACCAACATAGTGTACTCGATATCACTGTACTTCTTAGGCCTCGGCACACCCCAGACATTCGCCGGACGTCCAAAAACAATCTTGTATGGGCTAAGTCCCACGCGAGAATGTACTGTTGTTCTCGTGGACAAAAGTGCTAATGGTAAGGCATCGGGCCATGTAAGACCAGAGCTCGCTTGCACCTTGGCCAACTTCAGCTTCAGAGTGCCATTATAGCACTCGGCCAGGCCTGCTGACTGGGGGTGATTCGCAGCGTGAAATTTCTGTTTGATACCCAGACCCGCACATACTTTCTTCATAATCTGCCCCACAAATTCACTTCCATTATCACTCCATACCATCCTTGGCAAGCCATATCTGGGAAAGAATTCTTTGAGCAAAAAATTGGCTGTAGACAAGGCAGTATTATCCTTTGTGGTTGGCCTCTATCCATCTGGAAAAGGCACAAACCACCACAAGGACATACTTCAAGTTATTGCATCTTTCCATATGAATGTAGTCTATCTGCAGCAACTCAAACGGATATGTTGGAGGAGCAAGATGACCCGCTGGAGTTGGGGTTCCCTTTCCAGGATTATGCATCAAGCAAATCATGCAGTGTTTAACCAAATTCTCAGCATACCTAGGAATTCCACCATTCTGCCATACCGGAGCCAACAACTTACATATCCCTTTTGAACTAATGTGAGCCAACCCATGAGCCATAGTAACCACCGGAAGCACATATGCATCCGGCAACAACCATCGCCGGTGCTCTGACAACTCAACCCAACAGCCTGTTGAATCCAACATTCCCGTACTCTCTCTCCACATACTCAATTCTTTCTCAGTAGCTTCTGCCTGAATCATCTTCACACTTTCTGTTGTATCTTCACACATTCCTCCTTCCACAACCCATCTGGCAGGACCTGCAACATACATCCGACTCATCACATCTTTCGCTGTTTCTCTCCCTACTTCCTCTGCCTACGCATTCCCTCGACCCACATCATCCGTAACCTTCTTATGCGCACTACACTTCACTATCGCAATTTGGGTCGGCAAAGTAAGTGATTCAAGAAGTTCACTCACTAATTGTCCATGTTGAATTTTCGTACCATGGGAAGTAAGAAATCCTCTCTCTTTCCACAAGCGACCAAAACTGTGAGCCACGCCAAATGCGTATTGACTATCAGTATAAACATTCACTCTCTTTCCACTTGACAACACACACGCTCTAGTCAATGCTATCAACTCCGCTGCTTGCGCTGAATTCTGTGCAATACGTGCTGTTTCAACAATCGTGTGCAAAGTTGTGACAGCATATGCTGCAGTTGTCTCTCCTTTCGGAAGCTTAAAGCACAAACCATCTACCCATAGGGTACCATCCGGATTCGAAAGAGTAGTATCTTTCAGCTCAACTCTATCCTTCGTTTCCTCCTCTGTCTGGAGAAAACACTCTTGCTGTTACTGAGCATCTGTCTCTACAAAAATCGGCAACAATGTAGCTGGATTCAATGTGTTGCACCACTTGATGTGCACATGGCTAGCCAAAAGCGTCAACTCATAACCTGACAAACACGCATTAGTAAGATGTTGAGTCTTCGTTCTATTCAATAGGGTATCCACTGCATGTGGGACCATCACAATCAATGTATTATCCAATACCAAACCAGCAAACTGTCAGATAGAAACAGCCGCTGCCGCTGTAGCTCATAGACAACTAGGCAACGCCCTAGCTACCGGATCTAAAGTAGCTGAAAAATACGCACATGGACGCTGCTTGTCTCCAAATTGTTGCGTCAACACTGACAACGCACAACCTTCTCTCTCGTGTACATAAAGTGTAAAAGGTTTACTGTAGTCGGGGGTACCCAACACCGGAGCAGAACACAATGCATCACACAATTCAGAAAAACTCTTCTGACATTCGTCAGACCAAGGAAGAGGGTGTGGTGTGTCCTTAAGAGTAAGTGCCAACAAAGGTTTCGCTTGCAAAGAAAAATTCGGAATCCACTGTCTACAATACGAGGTGATACTTAAGAAGGCACACACCTCTCTCTGTGTGCATGGCACAGTCATTTGGTCAATCCCTTGAATACGCTCTGGGGTCAATCGTCTTCCCTCCTTCGACAAGAGATGGCCTAAGTAGGTCACTTCTTGGCGGCAATACTGCAACTTCGAAGGTGACACTTTATGATGGTCAGACAGGTGTTGCAACAAAGAAAGAGTAACTTCTTTACAAATCTCTTCATCATCAGCAGCAACCAACAGATCATCAACATACTGGATAAGAGTAGCACCAGAAGGGAATGCAAGAGTATCAAGCTGAGTTTTCAAAGCCTGACTATAAATGGAGGGACTCTCACAATAACCTTGAGGAGCGCGCTTAAACCGGAAACTGCGGCCTCCTAAAGAGAAGCCAATAATATCCCTACTTTCCTCAGCAATCGGAATACTGAAGAAAGCGTTCTTCAGATCAATAACAGAAAACCAAGCAGCTGAGGCAGGGATCATAGTCAATAAAGCAGTAATGTCTGGGACAACAGGAAACTGTGGCACAACGATCTTATTGACCTCTCGAAGGTCGATCACAAACCGATACACAGGTGGCTGAGAAGAGTCAGTACGCTTAAGGACAGGCAGAACAGGACTGTTATACACATTACCTCTTGTTTCTTCAACCACACCTTTCTCAACCAAATCATAGATAATCGCTAAAAGAGCTCTTTCGCCATCACTGGGAATTTTGTACTGAGGAATGCGAGGTAACTTAGCATTCGACTTAAGGGTAACAACGTAGGGTAGAATCTGCAAGAGACCAACATCATTGGGACCTGTAGCCCAAATGGTATCAGGGAGAGAACGCAGAGCCAGTGGAAGGCGATCCTTAGACAGATACATCGGGGAAATCACTTTCTTACCCACCGTAGGATATACTCCCGAAGGAGAACAATGTAAAGTCGCATGTAATCTTTTCAACAAGTCCAAACCCAACAGATTCTCACCACAGCCAGTCGTTAGAATAAGGGGAGCCTCCAATTCACAGGGACCAATAGAAAGGAGCAAAGGACAAGAAACCGGGTTACGAACTGGGGTGCCAGAAAATCCTACTGAAACATTGGTCAAGCCAGACAAAGGTGCGCCAGGGAGTTTAAAGTGCATGATAGAACTCTTTGCTGCACCAGTATCCAAAAGAAAAGGTTCTGCCACACCTGATGTAATCACTTCAACATAAGGTCCACTCTGGTCTACTGGAACGGACACTACTCCCTCCCTTTGTCCATGGCTGTCCTAACTATCATTAAAACCAGCACTCTCACTTCCAAAATAATAATCATCAGTGTAGTACTGAGCGGACTGGACGGTCGGAACATTCTGTTGGTCAAAATAATTCATAGAATTCTGAGGGGAAAAGGAACGTTCATTCTGGGGAAACGTACCACGTCCCCTACCCCTAGGTACTTGTTGGAAACCACCACGATTTCTCAGACCAGACATACCATTCACACGCTGTAGCAAGATTGGGCAACTATTCTTGAAGTGACATTCTTCTTTACAATAAGCACACTGATTAGGGCCTAGCGGGAGTCGCGAAGCAAAAGACTCAGGCTTCTGCAACAGTTTCTGAAACTGTGGGTGTTTCTGAAACTGGGAAGGTTGCTGAAACTGACGCTGATTAGGGCGAGGCGGATAAGCCTGCTGCAGAAGAACTTTTGTTTTTAATTCTCTAGTCTTCTCTACTTTATCCTTCTCATCTTTATCTCTATTCTCAAAGTATTGTGCAGTAGCCAATATCTGGGCCGAAGAAGAAACAGCCCATGAACTCTCAGAGTACTTTAACTTATTAGAAAGTTCAGGAAGTAAATTAAAAACAAACTTATCTACAACAACCTCTGACCACCTTCTGTACACTTGTCCTTACCACTATGATCAATGAATGTTTCCTCAAACCTAGTGAAGAAATCAGACACACTCTCGTCTTTCTTTTGTTTGCATGCTGCTAACTTGTCCCAATTCACCCGCAGAGGAGGCATCATAGTTTTCATTAATTTAATAATCCTACCAGGTAGTTCTGCAACTAAGAGTTCAGGTTTGGCACCTCCTACCTGCCGATCATCTGCAGCAGTAATATTAACCCACGTATCTCCTAATTCTGGCGCGTGATCCTCGTGACGGATCTTAGCCCACAAGGGTTGAGCAACTACATTACCCATCAACATATCTATGTCAGCTAAATTCATAACACACGCATCAACTGTCTGAGACAACTCCTTGTAATAACCAGCAGGATTTTTACGGGGGTCAGGCAAGGTCTGCTTAAGAGCCAGGACCTCAGCTCTCTTCCAAGGGACATGCACCCACACTCGCTGAAAATGAGCCGGTGCAGCCGCAATACCATGAGCGGCATCAGCCACAACTGCCTCTCTCCATACAGGGGGAACCTCTCTCATAGGATACTGCTTCACTTTTCTCCTAACAGAAGGGTCAGGTTCGAACAATGACTGAGGTGGAAGTCTAGACCTAAAAGTGAGTAGTGTCTCTACCGCTTCCTCAAGATCAGAACCCACTATCGTCCCTTTAGCAAATTCAGACTGAACATTAAGCAATTCCGGTGGAATTGAACCCAACTCATTATCTTCCCACTCCTGGCGAAGGAAGGTACACATGACATCAAAAACATACCTTTGTTTTGGTGCCTCCCACTGTAGGAAGATATCCATAACCACTTGTGGACTGTACTTGGAGGTATTCGAAACCTATCTAGGAGCAAGGAGATCTAACACTGCCCGCTCTTCGGGACCAAGGAGCTGACTACGTCTCTGCTTACGCTCAGAAACAGGGGTCATATTCAGTGACCCAAAGAAAGGAGACAAAAGACTAGTAACAGTCTCAGTCATTCGTTGCCGAGCAGAAGGAGAAGAAGTTGACATGAGGACAGGAGATAAAGTGTTTTGTGGCGACAGAGACGTAGGGACAGAAATAAGAGAAGTCGAAGATAAAGGAGTGTAAGGCAAAGGAGTTTGAGGCGAGGCTGATGGCAAGGCTGGCGGCCCTGGAGGGGGCTGCGCCGGGGGAGGAAGAACCACCTGTGAAGCAACTGGTGACTGAACAACAACAGGGGGTTGAACGACAACAAGGGGTGCAACAACTGGAGGTAACGGAGGTGCAGTAGCACCCTGCACATAGGGGGTGATAATCTCAGTAAGTGTGACATCAAAGGTTCCTTTTCAGGGTCTTCAGTCACATTTGAAGAGGGGGGGGGGTGGCAAAGCCGGGTAACATTTGTCAATGGCCATGCAATGTTGTCTATCTGACACTTCAATCGCACAATCTTCTTCATCTTCCTTAAACTGCCTAGCAGTTTGCATTACCGATATATTCCTTTCCTTCCTATCTCTCTTAGCTTGCTTAATTTCTCGCTGTTTGGCTTCCTTACGCCAAAGGCGGAAAGAGTCAAACATCGCAGGCCGGGCTTTCTTCTTAAATAGTGCAACTTATAGGTTATCTAAAACATCTGATTCAAAACTACCATGTTGGGGCCATCGTAAAACACCATCTTTCCTTGTATAACGGACCCATACTTCATTAAAGGTAATGGGACCTACACCACGCTTTGAATAGAGCTCATAATTTGGAGTTCCAACCGGAGGTATCGGACACGAGTCCTTCAATCAGGAATCCCTATTACAACTACAACAAAACCATTTCCTAAATTTGCTAAAACCAGGCATCTTTTAGCTCACTAGTCTTGCTTCAAACTTCAAGGGGTTATCAAAAATGATACACTCGCAAATATACGCACCCCTCGGCTTTGACTATTCTAATGGCCGAATCAAAACCAAGAAACAAAACAAAGTCGCGGGAGCGACCCACTTATACTTAACCAAAATGTCTGTCACGCCACCAGAAGACCGTCTAACGTCTCGCCTTACAAATCATCACAAGAGGGTCCAAGACAGGGCGACAGTCAGGGCAGCAGTCCTTCGCAGACGTCTGAAAGGGGAAGCCTCGCAGAAAAAACCTTCGGTCCACGTCGACATACAGGGGTCGATGAAGTGGCGGCCGTCCTCCAGAATTTCCTCACGGGGCTCCTCACATTCTTTGAGCTTGGACGAGTACCGCTGAAGTCGCCCCACGTTGGGCGCCAGTTGAAGAACCGGGGTTTAACCCAGCGGCATCAGGGGCACGCCTAAGATCTTCGAGTTCACCTGTCTTGGTATACAGAGACACGGAATACTTCTGGATGGCATCAGAGACCAAGTTTATTAGCTGCAGCTATTAACAGTGATCCTAGAATTACATTACAGTGTAAATTCTCAGGAGACTGCTCATTTTACTAAGGCGAGACGTCTCCTTTTATACCCAATATTCACATAATAAATGTACACCCACTGCACAAAATTCTAGCCAATAAGGTACATTTTCAAACAAAGTATCACATAACTAAAACTCAATTTACAGTATCCCAACCCAAAAGTTAATTATTAGGAATGTCCCAAATTCAATCTCCACAAGCCGGACAAACCTATAATTGAAAGCATAACCCATGTAATGAAGAAACATAAAAAAGAAACAGTAACAGATGCTGAACAAGATAAATCATGTGCAAAGAAACAAAAAGTTAACGATGTCCTGAACATTGATTGGCAATCTCAGACAAAGATCGATCAGGGAAATTGGCTTTGCGAGGTCAGTTTCAGGTGAAGAGGTCAGTTTCTTACAGTTCATTTCAGAGTCAAAAAGAAACCTAGTTAATGTATACATGAACTAAGAAGGCCAGTCCATTTTGTTTGCCAGGCTACCTTCACAGGCCTACGTGAGGGCAACACAAAATGGTGGAACAGAACAAAATGGAGTCAGACTCGAGAATTACAAAACCTCAAGTGGACTCTCTTTAGAAGGATGCCGGGCGGGAAGAATGTGGGCAAACTGATGGTCTGTCCTTTGTTGAAAGGGTAAATAATAATAATGATCCACATTTGTAAAGCATACAATCACCGTAAGGGTCTGTAGGCACTGGGGGACGTCGGGAAGATTAAGCAAGCTATTCCCCAGAGTCACATGGTGCTGGGCTAATCTGCCGCCGGTGCAGGGGATCGAACCGTGATCCCCAGATTCCGGAGTCAGTCGCCCTAGCCGGGGCGCCACTTTGGGAAGAAAAGAAGGCTTAGTGCGAAGGACAACCTTGTCTGGATGAACAACCAGGAAAGGACGTTTAGAAGAAAGAGCCTGAAGTTCACTCACCCTGCGAGCAGAGGTGATGGCAACCAAAAAGGCAGTTTTGAGAGTCAATAGTCTGAGAGGACAATTACGTAGCAGCTCGAAAGGAGCGCACATAAGGCAAGTCAGAACCAGGTTCAAGTCCCACCGGGGCATTACGAAAGGAATAGGAGGAAACAGGTGAGTAATGCCCCTAAGGAAGCGGTTTACAATAGGGGACTTGGAAAGCGAAGGCTGATCAGGAAGGCCAAGAAAGGCCGAAATGGCTGAAAGATAGCCTTTTAGAGCGCCCAGAGCAGAGCCCTGAGAATGAAGAGGATAACCTTTGAAAGAGGGGCAGAAAGGGGGGTCCACAAATTTTACTATACAGCATGCCACAAGTTTGTTCCATCTACAGGCGTATACCGTTTTGGTGGAGGGACGCCTGGCAGCCAAGATAATGTTATAGACTACGGGAGGAAAGGCAAAAGCTGTCAACTGTCACCACTAAATCTCCATGCAAGGAAGTGGAGTCTGGACAGGTTTGGGTGAAGGACCGTCCCCTGCTGCAGGAACAGAAGATCCTCCCGAAAAGGCTTTCTGATCGGAGGATCAATGGCCATGTTCAAGAGATCGGGATACCAAACTCTTCATGCCCAGTCCGGAGCCACAAGAATTACTTGGGTCCAGTCGCGCTTGATCTTCTTCAGCACTCTGGGCAGAAGTGGTGTAGGGCAAAAGGCGTATAGAAGACCACAACTCCACTGATGACGAAAACCGTTGCCTAGCGAGTGCTGCCTTGAAAATTCCAACACGCAGAACTGCCGACATTACGCATTCTCTTTAGTGGGGAATAGATCTAACCAAGGCACTCCCAGCTGCTGAAAGAGACCTTGCACCACCTCCGAGTGAAGAGGCCATTCATGATCCATCATGCACAGGTGGCTGAATTTGTCTGCCCTGGTGTTCAGGGAACCTGCCAGGTGTTGAACCACCAGGGATATGACCTGATGTTCCAGCCACTGCCACAGATGGAGGGCCACCTGACAGAGGGTCCACAACCCCACCCCACCCTGTTTGTTGCAATACCACATGGCGGTGGTGTTGTTTGTGAACACCTGCATTACTCTTCCTTTGACAGAAGGAAGGAATGGCTTCAGTGCAAGACGATTTGCCCAGAGCTCCAGAAGGTTGATGTGGAGCCCGGATTCTGCCAGACACCAGAGGCCTCTGATCTCCGCCTCCCCCATGTGGCCGCCCCACCCCAGAAGTGAAGCATCTATTACCACTGTGGAATCTGGTTGGGGAAGGGAGACAGATTGTTGACCCAATCCTGGTTCATTAGCCACCACTGCAATTGGTGTGCAGTGCCCTCCGAGATCTGGATGAATCGAAAGATTGCCCTGATGCTGTGCCAACTGGAACGTCAGGTCCCACTGCACAGGCCGCATGTGCCACCTGGCATGATCCTCCAGCATGATGCAGGAGGCCATGAGGCCCAGCAGCGTCAGGGCATTCTGACCAAAACCAGAGATAGTGGCTGAAAGATCGGAATGATAGCCCGAATATCCCGGGCTCGCTGCTCGGGAGGATAAACCCGAATCTATAGCATGTCCTGAACCGCCCGTTGAAAAGGAGTTTCTGAGAGGGAATCAGGTGTGACTTCGGCACATTGATTGTGGACCCCAGTTAATGCAGGTAGTCCGCCGTAGTCTAGAGGTGGGAAACAACAGCGTGGGCGAACTCGCCTTCAACAGCCAGTCATTGAGATAGGGAAAGACTGGAACGCCTGATCTGCGCAAATAAGCTGCGAGCACCACCATCAGTTTTGTGAACACCCGAGGGATGCTGGTAAGGCCAGAGGGGAGCAGGGTGAACTGGAAATGCTCATGGCCTACAGTGAAAGTAGGTAACGCTGATGAGCAGGCAGGACGGGGATGTGAAAAAAGGCATCCTGCAAGTCCAATGCTACCATCCAGTCTCCTGTCGAGGGCAGACAGGACCTGAGCCAATGTCAACATTTTGAACTTCTCCTTCCGGAGGAAGTGGTTGACGTCCCTGAGATCCAAGATAGGATGCATGCCTTTGACCTTCTTGGGCACCAGGAAGTAGTGAGAATAACCACCACAACCTACTTCTGGCACAGGAACTCACTCAATGGCTCCCTTGGCCAAGAGAGCCGCAACTTCCTGACGGAGAAGGGCCAAGTGATCCTCTGACATGCGATGGAAAACAGGTGGCATGTAGGGAGGGGAAGTCTTGAAGGGGAGGGAGTAGCCCCATTGAACTAATTGCAAAACCCACCTGTCCGACGTGATGTTGTGCCAATGGGGAGACTTCTGGCAAATCCTGCCGCCCGCTGGCAATTGGTGGCCCTTAAAAGCCGGACTAAGAAGGTTTGGAGGTTCTGCAGAGGGGGCACTGGTGGACTGGCCCGCCCGCTGGCCTCCACTTCTTTGGCCGCGCAGAGGCTGGGTAGCTTGCACAGGCCTTTGGCTCTGGGTGGAACATGGCATGGCACCATTTCCATAGCCACGAAAGGGGCAAAAAGCGAACTGCGTGGGCGAGAGGTGGTAGCGAGGCACAAGGATCTGGCGATAGCCCTGGAATCCTTAAAGCGCTCGAACGCCTCGTCCGATTTGTTGCCAAACAAGTAATGGCCATCAAAGGGCATGTCCACCCGAGAAGCCACTTGACCTCAGCCAGGCATAGTGTCTCAGGGCTACCGACTTCGAAATCATCCTGCCTAGCAAGTCAGCGGTGTCCAGCCCACATCGTATGGCGAACTTAGCTGTATCTCTACCCTCAGCCACTAAACGGGAGGGAATGGCCTGGGCCTCCTCCAGGCACTATGGCAACACCTGCGCTACAGTGTCCCACACAGAGTGGGTGTAACGGCCCAAAAGACACGGTGTTCACCGACCGCAGTCCTTAGCTGGTATAAGAAAATGTATTTGATTCTTGGAGAGGAAAATGGAATCGCCCGGGGCTTGGTGGTGGCATCCGGCAATCATCTTAAAGTCGAAAAACGGCAACACCTGCATTCCGCGTCGTGTCAGCGGACGGACAGGGAGAACGCGAAGAGCAACAGTGCTTCTTCGCCTTTTTTCTGTGCTTGGACTTACCCGAAGACAAAGCCTTTGAATAGGAATCGCTCACTCCGGATCTGCGCGCGCTGGCGCGGTGAAATAAAGAACTGACGTCAGTGCACAGGGGCAGCATCTAAGTAAATAACGTAATGTCAATCCGGCGATCACAACGCCATCGACGAACAAGAAGTCGACCGATGTGCCTATCGATGCACATGGGTACTGTTGAAGAAAAATTCCCAGGATCCAGTCTGATGCCTGTCTAGGGGTATATATTCTAAGGTAAGACATCTATAACTGATAGAATCTTTCAGATAAACCCTGCAACCTGTGGCAGGCCCACAGTGCAGGGTTTTACAGGGGGGTACCCTCAGTAGAGGTCGAGTAATCAGGCCAAAAGTCCCACAAAGTTCAGAGCCAGGTGATTGCTGATAAACTTTAAGGTGATTTCTGAGCGTGCCTCAAAGAGGAATGATTATGTATACTTCTGCTGTCTGTGGCCCCAAAGCACTTGTACTTTTACTCTTGCTTTGGAAATAACTCACTCAGACCCTTTCATCTACTGGCTTACTTAGGTCAGACCCCTGACTGAAGTACAGTACTTCCAAGAAAATAAATTTGCAATATTTCGAGCCCAACATCGGGTGATATGAGTGTGCCTATCACGTGGATCTACAATAAACACAAACTAGAAATGCTCACGTTCAAAGATCTTTCTTTGCTGTACATCCTGTGGTAGCGGTGTCAGTCAAACCAAACTACAATTGGTGTTCTGGAATGCTTTGTATTATATTTGAGGTGTTGTCCTGCTGTTAACAGTAGAACACTGCCTCCTTCTTGTGTAGCAGTTAGACTCCTAGCCTCTAACATAAAGCAGAGGGAGCTGTATGGGGATTGACCCAATTGTCTGCCAGTTGACCAACCTACAAGTCGGACGTTGTGCTATTATACCTCTGAGAAAGATCATCGTGCAGGCCTTGATAGGTTCGCGTCTGGACTATGCGAATGTCCTCTATCTTGGCCTGCCGGAATATCTTTTGGCTCGACTGCAGATTGTGCAAAATTCTGCGGCCAGAGCCATCTTTGGTCTCCAGCGCAGAGCTGGAGCCACAGAGTTGCTAAAAAAACTGCACTGGCTCCCAGTTGCCAAAAGGATCGCTTTTAAGGCGCTTACTTTTGCCTTCAAGGCCCTTCATCAGATAGGCCCTAAATATCTTCAGAAGCGCTTGGCTTTTTATGTGCCCCGCAGGACGCTACGTTCCGCTTCTTTGTCTAAAGCTTTGATTCCCTCCATTCGCCTCGCTAGAATCGGAGGACGCTCCTTTAGTTTTCTAGCATCTCAAGGCTGGAATGATTTGCCTGTCCAGCTTAGGAAAGCTGATGACCTGCTCTCCTTTAGAAAAGGACTTAAAACCTGGCTTTTTGCTCAGTAACTGCTCTCCTGCTTTCTCTTCTTCCTAGGGCTCTTTGCCAAAGCGCCGGGACACTCCCAGGAGTAGCCGTGCACTATAAAAGAGCATTTTTAACATAACATAACATAACAGTCTGCTTTTGTCACAATTTGCTCATCGTTCACTGCTTTATCCTAGAGTCACATTCTATGGAAGAAGCCGTCGGAGCCGTGCTGTCAGACTGAATATACTTAATATACTTAATCAAGTCAATCTCCAGTTGCAGGAGCATCTCCTAATAGGAAGGTCCTATAATTATTCAGCTTAGGGATTCTAATTGCTGCTTGATATTGGTCTACCCTCTCATACATACCACAGACCAAGTTGACTGATGTTAGCTGTATGCAACCCGCAAATAGACCCAGATGTCCGAAACTCTTAAGATCATTTACCAGCAAATGGAGGAATGTATCAGGGAAAAAAAGAGGCCTCTTCCCTTCTTATTCACTAATACTGCTAGTACAGTAGCACAAGAGACGTGACTGTGGGGAGCAAAGTCTCCTATTCTCCATCTCCCCTCCAATACCAGCCCTGAAGTTTTAGCAATAAATAAACAACTACACTTTTTATGTGCAAAAAAAAAATTGTGCTAAATCCTAAAAAGAAAAGAAGATGGCGACTGGGGGGAGGGGGCACTTGTATCAAAGAAATAGCCGCAAATTGAGAGACAAACTTTTGCTATGAACTTTCAATTTTGAGATGAGTATTTTGTAATAATAGATCAAATTACAAAATGTCCAGTGAAAGGGGGTAGCAGAACGACCTGCATAGGAATATTATTCAGGTAAGTTGCTTTTTGCAAAACTCTGAATGGCTGCAAATAAAGGCATACAAGAAAAAGCGGATCAGAACACAATCCCAGTGTTTGCATTCCCTTGTGGAAAACTATTTTTAAGGCTACCCATGTTCCGGTTGTTCCCTAAAAAGGAACCGGTGCTGCTTTCGTAAAAAGGAAAGTTTTCCTTTTCACATTGGAGGGGTACACCGCTTATTACCCCACACAATGCACTAACTGGAACTTCGGCCAGCTTCCTCTTTAAATAGCAGTTACTACCTTCTTCCAGGTGTTGGTAACTGGTTGCATACCATCCATACCACTGTGACGCGCAATTAGGATGCTTCGTTCATGCCCCTCCCGATTGCAATTTGACATGGACTGCGAACCCAATTTTGCATTTCTGAAATACTTTTTCAACTTGCAAAATAGGTTTCGTACATACTTAAAAATCCCTTTTGTGGTAACAAACACAGTGATTTTGTGAATTGCAGCACATTGAACATCTAGCCCCTGAGTAACTATCTTCAGAACGAACAGATGCTTGAGGGGATGACAATGATATTACGTTATGATTAGGGTGAAAAAGGAAATAAACCTAGGTGAGCCAGTGAGGAGACATTGATCCTTCATAACAAACAAAACAGGGAAAAGCAGCAGGCTTCCCCATACTGCTTTGTTTGGGTTCAGCTTCTGAACTGTACACCCAGCTGTTTGTTCTGTACACAGGAACCCTCACACGTTATAGAGCCTGTGAATTGTACAGGTATAGAGGTTCCACACGCCAGTCAAATTTGAAACACTGATTATCCATGCCACCAGAGCTCTGTGTGTTGCCAGTGTTTTCTACAACTGAATCTGGCTACACACACACACACTCACATGTATGCGTTTCTAACTATTTTGTTTTATTGTTCATGCTTTATCCAACTCATGCTTGCTTTAACACAATCCCCTATTCCTCAGTTAGTGAACAAGTTCATTATTGAATACCTTTTTAAGAAAACATATTATTTTCTCTGCTCTCCAGTGGACTGGCTTTCACAGCACTACCATTAAGTGCAATCCCTAAGCAAAATACTCTTTACTATCTTTTAGGCTTGGGGAACCTTTTCTCCCCTCGTGCCTTTCTATGAAAGACTCCCATGGTTAACCTTCGTGAGCGTTCCTCTCTACAGCTTCCCTGAATTACATTACTGACTTTAATTCTTTAAGCTCATTCTTCCTGTTGATCGGTTTATGAAACCCTATTAACCTATGCTTTTATGGAAACTTTCTCCTGGTGGTGGCGTTCGAAATGTTCTTGACTTATACAACAATAAGACTAGAAATCCCTTGCTAAATTTAAACATCTGAAGGGACGTAGCCAAGATGGCCGATATGGCGGACGCTTGTCCTACAACTGCGATTAGGAAGAGTGGCCTGACACAGTATAAACCCTCCCCCCTTAGCAGCTGAAGAGGTCACAACGCCAGTGGCAGCCCCCCTTGTCAGTAAAGACTGGCAGTGCGAGTCAGCACCAACAGGAACCACCAAGGAGAGCCCAACCAACATGGAGTGGACTGGTTGGAGGTGATGAGGAACACTGGTAGCGAGGACCCCACCTTCCCTGGCACCTTTATGGACTGGTGATCAGTCCATGTGAATGTAGAGGGGACACCTCAACCGGGCCAGTCCCCCTCCCCCCCATGACCCGAGGACATTGTGGGCTTGGCCTGCACCACAGGGGCTTCCCTGAATGTCCTTGAGAAGACGAGCATGCCCAGGACCCATGAACTGGCTGCACTGAGGGGGGTCCTCCCCCTCCAGAGGCAACCAACAACACTGCAGGAACAAACGAAGTGGTGTTGGACTTTGGGGTTCTGGATGGCGATGGTCACTCACCCTGCAGCAGGAATCGCAACAGATCGAGAGAGGGAAGGTGCGGGGCAACAGGACAATACTGGAGGTTGGTGCCGAGGATTGCAAGAGCTACTGAGGGTGCTGTGGATGGGACTGACCCAGTGGAACACAGAGGAGGTCCAGAAGTGGCTGATGGGAGGCCCACATAAGACAGGCCAGGAGACGGAGGAGACCGGAGCTGGGTCCAGCAGATGGCAGCGGGTTGAATGTTAGATGCCAGAAGAGGCACCAGGAGTAGCTGGTATCCCCGCAGGCTGTGTAGGAATATGCCAGACATTTGGCGGCAGCCATACCTGCACACAGAGAATTGTGATGGACAGACTAAAGAGCAGGGCCCAGGGACTGCGGCAAGGGTCACAGAACACGCAAACAGACCCACTGGACGTGGAGATGACCCTGGACCCAATGCCTCAGCCGCTTAGGCTCACTCTGGACAAACTCCTAGAGGCCATAGATGACTCAAAGTCCGCCTACAGCAGGAGATTGGCATGGTGTCAGTTGAACTGGGCCTGTTGTGCGCCAATCACCAAAAACTAGCAGACAAAGTGAATGACTCAGAGGCGGCAACAACTGAATTGGAACCGACTCAGCAAGCAAGGAAAACATAACTGGCTGACCTGACGGACCAAGCTTGAAAGCTGGAACATTGGGCTGAAGTCACAGAAGGGCACCCTTAGCGCAACAATGTGCATACAGTGGGCCTCCCTGAGGGTTCAGAAGGGCCAGACATCATGACCCTCTTGGAGAAATGGATGCGCACAGAGGTGGGATCGACCCAGCTCACACCATTCTTTGTACTCGAAAGAGTGCATAGGGTCCGAGTCAGCCGCCGGCCTCTGGGCACCCACCTAGACCAGTGATTGCCAAATTGCTACATTACAAAGACAGAAACCTGCCACAGCAATGCTCAAGAAAAGGAGGCCTACTAAGAGCTGGTAATGGACATGTGTCCATGCTTCCACACTTTACTGCAGCAGTCCAGGCTAAGGCTCTTCCTTTTTAAAGGTGAAAACTGATGGAATCTGTTACTCCCTCATTTTTCCTGCAAAACTGAAGATCATGATGGATGGCAACTCCCATTTTTGCCAAGACGCGGACAAGGCTTGGTACTGGTTAGCTGCCTAGTGAGCGGGGATGAGGTGCTGGCAAGTGGTGCAGTGGATAGCAAAACACACAAGATGATGGACGGAATGTTGCACAATGGCAAAACATTCACCCCAGTCACAGATCTGGGTTTAATCCATTGTTATTTTGCTCGCTAAGCCACTCCAGTTCAGACATGGCCATATGAAAATCAGTCTTGACCCAGTGCCTGATGGGAACAGTCCAGCCCGAACTGCCAAGCCATGTCTTCCCTTGACCGAAATCAAGCATCTAGGACCGGTTTCTGGCTATCAGCTGTCTTCAGCCAGGATAGCTGGACTCCAGTGGCGTAGTGAGCACAGGACCCATGTCTGGGCATACCCTTCCCACATAGGGTGAATAGCAAAACACACAAGATGATGGATGGAATTTTGCACAATGTGTGCTTTGAGTGGTGCAGTGGACACAGGATCCCGATGGAGATGTAGGTGCTGCTCACTGGGGGGTCTCATCAACGTGACACCGTAGTGAATCTAACAAAAATGCAAGCGGACATGGCAGTAGCGCTTCAGGCATCTGCAGTGATCACAGTGGCCAAAACATACAACAGAGATGATAGCTTGACATTCCAGTGCCACTCTGGAGACTCTGATTCTGATGCCCTGAGCCCAGATGGCGATCAGCTCCAAAAAAAAACCCCCAGATGGCGGAGTAAGTCATAGAGAAGCAACTAAATCCGATCAGACGAAAAGGGAAGGGCCTGGTTGTAGTCACTGCAGTTGACGGACTTGCCATTGCAGGACACTCCCACCTACTCGCCTGAACATGGGCCCCAATAAGGATAGTGAGTACATTATTGGAGTTGGTACAGTCAATGGAGACCACAAGCTTGTTCAGACCTTGAAACACCTCTCCATATTGCCATTCCCATGTTACAGGAATGGTGGAGAAGCATGCTACCTCCACTTTCTAACAATGCAGTTTGTGTGGCCAGCCGTTGCTGGACTACTGTGGGGTTGGGGAGTCAGGAAATATGTTTAGTTTTATGGCACACTGTCTCAGGGGTGAAATAGTGGAAAGGGGCCATTTGTGGGGGGGGGGCCAGGAGGGGGGTGGCGGCACTGCCTGGGCCATAACACAATACCCACCATGGCCATTACACATAACACTTTAATGAAGTGGGCTGAGGTCAACGACTAAGCACCACAAAATCCTCATGCACCTAAAGAGGCGCAAGCGTACACGTTGCCATGCTCCAAGAGTCACATCTCACGTAAACGGAGGTGGAGTGCATTATGTGCCATTGGCGGCACAAGTACACTCCACAACATATTCAGCCTTCGCACAAGGTGCACATATTTGGGTGAGGGCAAGGGTCCTCTTTGAGGCCACAAAGGCTAAAATAGACAGAGATAATGTAGATATGTCCTGACATGTCCTGATAGAGGGTTGTCTTTGTGGCAGACAGGTGATGATGGGTAGCAAACACTCACCGAACCAAGACCATGCGCCATTTTTGAGCCCCCTAGGGGCACAGCTGGGCCAACTGACTGCAAGGACACTGAGCCTCAGAGGAGATTTATGTTGTGTGTTTGATACCATATTGGATGGCTCTACCCCCCACCCCTGCTTCTTGGCGCACTCACTCAGAAGGCAGCGGAGACCATGAGAGTCTGGATGTCGCACTCAGAAGTGGAGGGCAGCTGGTGCATGCAACACAGCCGAGAGGGACTACTTTTTTTACTTCAGCAAATACAAGGTCCAAAAGCAGTTGGACCACTTAATTGCCTCGAGAGGGCTGTGCAGATATTCCACATGGAATAGAATACCTATGTCACAGCCTGTAAGACAACAGTCTGCTCCTACTGGCATTCCAGGTGATGGAGGAGTGCCCCATGATAGTAACAAGGAGATTGCACCCAGCAACCCTCGTGGATGTCCCCTTCTAGACCATCTTGCTGGAGCACGTGGAACAATACTTTGCCACAAACTCTGGGACGGACTCACTTGTAGTGAGAGGCCTTCAATTGGTGGTACGAGGGTACTGTGTAAGCCATACAGTGGGGATCCGCCGTGAACTTGACCAAGAGCTCAAAAGGCTAAGAGATATACTGCATAAGCTAGACAAAGAGCTGGGCCTCGACCCAGATGTCCGTCTGAGGTTCTAGAAACCATAGAGCAGTACACAGCAACCCTAGAGTGCCTCAGATGTCATGCCTATAAAGAGTACATTAGCCTCATTCATGAGGAAGAGGGGAGGTCGGCAAGACTTCAGGCCTAGCTTGTCCACCGTGAGAGCAGGGAAACTCCGTTCATATGCCTACTGGCCCCGGGTAGGGAAACACTCTACTCCTCCAGCCACATCAATTCAGCATTCCTGGACTACTACGTCTCCCTCTACCGGTGACATTAGGCACCACCTTGAAATGACTGGCCTTTCGAAGCCTACCCAAGGAAGCAGTGGAGGGGTCTGGGGGGCCTGATAATGACCCAGGAAATACAAAGTGTCATCAAGGTCATGGCGACTGGTAAGTTCCCATACTCAGATGGGATATCTTTGGAGTTCAATGTGGCCTTTGTGCAGTGCTGGCTCTGTGGCCGAAGGCGCTGTATACCAAGCTCATGGCCATGACCAGGGTGGCACTTGCATTTCTGTTGACCAAATACAGCCCCCCGGAGGCGGCACCCACAGATTTCAGACCACTTTCCATGCTCAACACAGACTTTAAGAGCCTTAGCAAAGTGCTCTCACCAGGTTGTTGCCCCAAATGCAGGCTTTGATTCATACAGCGAAGAATGGGTTCATCCTTACAAGTAATACCTCCCTCATCATCTGCCGGCTGTACAACATAATTTACAGTCAGGAGATGACAGCCAACCTAGAAGACATGGTCATGTTGGTGTACCTGGAGAAGGCCTTCAAAACCATAAGATAGGACTTCTTTGAAGTGGCCATGCTCCACATGGGGCTGGGAGAGCGATAAGTGAGGTGGGTATGGCTCCAGTACATGACCCCCATAGCAAGGGTCAAGACAAGGTGCAAAAAGTCAGACACATAGAGCATGTTACAGGGCACGAGGCAGGGATTCCCACTTTCCTCCCTCCTCTTTACCCTCGCAATTGACATGTTGTGGAGTGGTTCCATACAGATGGCAAGGGATTCATGGCAGAGGGGAGGGAACACGTAATCCCCCTCTACAAAGATGACCTGCTGATTTAGCTGCAGAACAGCATGGAGGGCATCATCTATTTGTTGCGGCACCCCAAGGAGTTTGGCTCTGTGTCAGGTGTACAAATGAACCAGGCCAAGACATGTCTTTCCGGCAGGCCGCCGTGTCGCCCGCCCTGCCAACTGCCCATTAAACATCCTTTGGGTACCACACACCTTTAAATACCTAGGCATTCAGATCTTCCACAAGGCCGACAACTTCCAGGAGGGAAACCTGGGAAGGGTGATAAGATCGCTCAAAACTTGCATCCCCTTTTGGAGATCGCTTAAACTGCCTATAATGGTGTGCATAGCACTTTCAAGATAGTTATGCTCCTGTGGCTGCTCTTTTTCTTCGCATACCTCCCAGGGAGGGTCCCAGAGCCCTGGTTCAGGCAGCTAACTGCTCGCCTGTGGGACTTAATATGGGACCGAGGCTGCCACAGAGTTGCACCTGACACCCTTCGTCGCCCTCCACTCTAGGGCAGACTGGGAGTCCTGGATATTGAGTCATATTTTGCAGTAGCGCAACTCCAGTGGATCATCAGGTGGCTGAGCGGGGATAAACTTGGCCCGATAGGTTCTGTACCAAACCAGGGGATGCTGTGAGCCAAGCTGCTCAGGGCTGCACTGGAGGTCCCTCGGCTAGGTCTCCTCCTGTTCACAGCATTGAGCTGCTGGCTGCGCTGCGTGAAGCGTCTCAGCGGTACGACGCTTTATGCCCCTGAGCTTCCACTGGTGCGGTTAACCCACAAGAATCACATTACCTTTTTTAACAGCAGGGCAGATGAGTGCTTGAACAGACACAGGGATAGTGACGGCAAGCGAATGTTACCATATGGGCACCCTTAGCCAGCTGCAGTATTTTTCGACACAGACTGACCTGACAGCAGGCCAGGTACTCACCTATGAGCCACTCACATGCCCATTTCGCTACCTGTAGTGCACAGGAGATGAGGAGCATAAGACTGAGGCCATCCTCAAATTTCTGCAGAGGAAGAAAGGGAAATATACGGGTGCGCAGGAGACTGATAGCCCATCTGTGGACGGAGGTGGTAGATGAATGGGAGTATCTCTCAGCCGCATGGGACCATACAGATGACTTGTGGGATGTAGCTGGGGCGAAGACCTAGCCCTGACTGACTGAGACTACTCATGGTGATGCCCTGGATCAGGCAATTGGTCGCCAGATGTGGGCGTTGTGGGGGCACCCCCAGCAGACGCTGCAACTATGTGCATGGTGTTGCAGCTGGACAGGACACCAGTTAAGCGCAGCTTTCCCCTCCCCACTCAGTAGTGATAGTCCCTAGAAAGACTCCCCCAAGCCAAATCAGAGATCCACATCACCCCCAAGAAGGTAGTAAGAGTTAGTTATAGGTTTGCTGAATAATTTTACTCTACATGGCATATTCGACACATCCCCAACTCATATGAGGTCATAATGTGGTTATGTACAACACCCAGAAAACCCAGTCGCATTTGTAAACAATTACACTGATACCCAAGGAGTGTGTGCCCAGGTCATACTAGCCAGGCTGGTCTCCTTCTTAGCACACACAAATAGTGGGAAGACCTGGAAGACAGCGGTGAAACCTACAGCCGCTAAGCGGGGATTGTGATAAGGGTGTGGATACTCTACAGAAATACATTTATATTATCTCAAAGTTTGTACATCATTTCTCTGGTTTTTTTTCTCCTCAACTATCTGTCAAATGGCAATAAAATATATGTGTTTCAAAAAAAGGCTTAGACATCTGAAACCTTTTGACTTAACCTGTCCGGTTTCGAAATCATTATTGGTCATGGCAACGCTCCAGCGCAACCCTACAATGGTGGGATCACTCTCCTAGACACAGAGGCCTATTATTGGGCAGCCCATACGGTTGCCATAAATGATTGGCTATATACACACCAAGATCAGTCTACCTACAGACTGGAGAAAACACAGTTTGCGTGCCAGCCATGCTTACACTGCCTTTATGGTGTTAAGGGAGCTCTATGGCTACTGCCTGAGACACAGGTGCTGTTGGACGGGTGGCAGAAAGCCACTAGACTAATAGTTTGAGGAGGAAAGATAACATGGGCGGAGTTGGACTGAGAGAGTGCATGGATGCGTGAGATGGGAAAATTCAGGGGCTTTGAGCTCGGGGACCTGTTGGCAATCTCCCGGGTAGGGGACCTCCTGGAGGAGGCTGTTTGTTTGCCCTTTTCGTACCCAAGACAGGAGTATTCGAAGCATCAAAACCAGTTTCTCAAATCCCCACCATTGTGCCATGCCTTGCAGGCAGAAAGATTGAGAGTACTGGACCTACCAGAGCATGCCCCGTTGGGAGGCAGGTTTGATACTTGAAGAGCTAGAACAGAAAGCTATTTCCCTCACTTATTAGACACTGAATATTAATATGCTGAATACATTGACTAAACTGAGGGCCAGATGGTTAATAGACACGGGAGAACTAGAGGACGTTGATTGGGAAGTGACCCTGATGCAACAGATGGAAGTGGCCATTAAGCCATGACTGCGCCAGATACAACGTAAGACACTCCATCAGCTCTATTATGGCCGGGACTGCATGCACTGCCTGGGAAGGGCAGCTTCCCCGGCCTGCCTTCGCTGTGGGGATAATAGAGGTCCATTCATATATGCGCTATGGGGATGCCCAGCCATTCATACATCTTGGTCTCAGGTGATGAGGGAGCTCAGCTGAGTCTTGGAAACAGTCATTCCTCTTGATCCTAAATATATTTCACTGCGTATCCCAGGCGATGTTGACATTCCAAGATTGCAACTTCTTTTCGACAACCTGGGGCCAGTGGTGGCTAAATGGAATGTGGCGCGCCATTGGGATGCTTTGGAGGCTTCTACCATGGCCGAATGGAATGCAGGGATGGGTCTTTATATGGCTGCTGAGAACGTCAAGAATAAAGTTCGGCATTACTGTCTCTACCCGTTGGATGATGCATCCATCTTTCACTATGATCCTGATTTTTCTGTATACTGTGTCGTTTCAATTCATAATGTATTTGATTTGCCTTTTTCTTGCAATGCGATTGCCTTTTGTGAATGGTTGCATGTCTCCTTTCCTCCTTCGTTGTTTTCATTCATTTTGGAGCAGGCTTCCACCCTGCAATATTGTTTATTGGTACATAAAAATGTAATAAAGCTATTTTGAAAATAAAAATCATACTTACAATGTATAAAACAACAATTTAAACTCACTAATAAAAACAACTTAACTGACTCATACCATCCATACAAAGTAACTTCTATTGTAAAGGTTAAACCTTTCTTGCCACTTAGCATGAATGCACTTTCTCTAAATACCGACTACTGTATATTGTAAAAAAAAGTTATTTTTATTACACATGTATTATATTTAAAATTACAATATAATATGTACAATATTACTTTATACCGATTAAAGAAAATGTTTGCTTTGTGTTTTAAAATCGCTAGTAGATAATTAAATATCAGAATACATAAATTCTATTTCAATCTGGTTCACTTCTTCTAGTTATTATAGACAATAATAACAGTAAATACTTCACATTTACAGTTAGTTAAAACCAACAATAAAAATAACTCAAATATTCATTGTCAAATCCCAACAGAATCAAAGCTATGACCTAAGTTGTTGAACCAGCATTTCGGTTTTTTTTTGTTTTTTTTTATTAGTCATCTCCACCTTCAGGACAAACAATTATAGTAAGAAACATGAATGTATCTTTTCATATTTTGATCTCCAAGTGTTTCTCCTGAAGATTGCTTATATTTAGCTTCCTGTCCATTAGTTCTCTGCCTACCTGTGTGGAGAGATAGAGATACCTCAGTTATCAATGCTGTGGAAGAAACTTATTCATTTCTTCTTCGTTTCAAATATAAATATAAGAGGAGCCTTTTGTCATTCTTTGTTTAGTGGCTCACAAAGCGTCCTGTCTTTATAATCAGGTTCTTCAAATTCTTATATTTATATTTGAAACGAAGAAGAAATTGACACGTCATACACACACACTGTTACCTGACAGGCCACAAGATACATACCCAATTAACACGTATGCAAAGTAATAGTCCTCCAGCTGCAGCCAATCAGCTTGTAACAGATGTAACTATCAACAAAATCCTCACACTGAGCACTACTTACTACACCTCACAAACTTCGATCAAACCAGTCCGAGAAGGTCTGGGCCAAAAGGCATTGCATGACTATCGTCATGACAAAATGTTCACCATATGAATACAAATAAAATGTTTAACTTAAATCCCAAAAAAGTAATCTATTCTAGAAATCGCCATAGAAAGGGCCAACGGGGTTTCCTAATTACATGAATTAGCTGTGCCTTACATGACAATCGGCACAGTGTTTTACAATCGATAGACCAGAATGAGGTCAGTGCAGTCCAATCTGAGGATAGCTAAATACAAAAGAACCATTTCAGGGTGTTTGGAAAATATGCATAAACTCATATGAAGCAAAACAGAGATGTATGGAGGGGAGTAGATTCTTGTGCATCCTGCAGGACTAAGAGGAAATCATACATGGTAGGGGTAAGAGGTGTGACTCAAAAGGTGGGACGCATGCGAGAAAAATAACTATCAATAAAATATGTGTTTTAACCAGATGTGCCCGATGGTTTGAAGCCTGCTCTAATATTCTCTGTGGATCAGGATCACTGCCTCATATTTTCACATAGTTTTGATTGATGCTTCTCCATTAGCCAGTGGAGCAAACAAGAAACA